>NC_142671.1:7141134-7266134 GCF_964200805.1 Pocillopora damicornis
ATGGTGGATCACTGTGAGGTTTAATTTTGTATTCACTTGAACATCATAGTTGAACCTATACAGGAGAACATCCTTTAAGCATCCACACTTAGTTACTTTCCAGTCGCATATAAAGATTAGTTTTTTCTTAACAATAATTCTGGAGGCATATTTTTTTTTTCAATTTAATTGTTTTCTCCAACCTTTTTGTGTTGTTGGTAATACTGTAGTAGTTGCATCTACAGTATAAACAAACTTAATTGTAACAGATTTTATACTTAAACAGTTAAATGAACATCTATACCTAGTTTCAAATTAAAAGGGGTTTAAACCATGCCCACTCCTTACCCAAACTCCACATGCAACAGTTCTGTATTACTGTGTAAATTGGGTTTTTTAAATATTACTGAATTTGAAGATGGTAGTTGACACTAAACTCTTGTATCAATTAGTAATGCATAATCTATGTTTGAAGGTGTGCCATGCCAACCCAGCTGAGAGATCTCGCTTCATTCGATGCATCTACAATTTGTTGAATTCATCATCGCCAGCTGTACGCTATGAAGCTGCTGGTACTTTGGTGACCCTTTCATCTGCTCCCACAGCAGTTAAGGTACATATACAGTCCAGCTAATGGTTGAAAGTCTATGAGTACACCCTTTCTTTTCAGAATGTCGTTGCTTTTGGATAAATTTTCAGTCCCTGGCAATAAATAGTCAATCCAGTTGCATACTCAGTTTCATGAAGATTTCATATACTCTCTTACATTTACTACAAAAGAAATTGAAAAAGAACAGCCTGAAAGGAAATAACCTGAAATAGCAAATCATAAGGGAGTAAACGCACATACAAACTAGGTTCACAAGTGTGCATTAGAGTAATAGTTTTTAATTTAATTTCCTCTTGACTATATAACTATATGGACTTTTAAAGGTAGAGCACTTCTTTAATACAAGGCTATTTTGAAATTTTATCAAATGATCAATTAATATACAACAATTTGCATGGATGTGTTGATGAATGATATCACTGTTTTTTTTATCTTCACCTATCAGTCAGCAGCGTCCTGTTACATTGAGCTGATTGTAAAGGAGAGTGACAACAACGTGAAGCTCATTGTACTAGACAGGCTGATTGCCTTAAAGGACAACCCTTCTCATGAGAAAGTCCTTAGGGTAAGTTTCTGAGTCTCATTCCTTTTACATGTATTGAGGGGCAGCAGAATACATCACAACTCTTTAGCTACAAAAGGTGAATGACAGATAACGTTTCTTCTTCCCTACGATGTGGTCTGTTTCTCTTTTAGTCTAAGTTTTACAGAGTTTTTTTTTTTTCATTTTGCTTTCTGACAGATTATGATATTGTATGAGAAAAGAAAAACAGGAATTTTTTTACTTAAATCTAAAACAACAGTATAAGAGAAGACGAAAAACAGGCTTATCATTTTAGAGTGAAATATCCATCAAAGTCATTAACTTTTTTGTATAAAGGACAATAATTTCTCCTTCTAGGAATTAGTGATGGATATTCTTCGTGTACTGTCCTCTCCTGACCCTGAAGTTCGCAAGAAGACTTTGCAGCTTGTGCTGGATCTGGTTACTTCAAGAAATATTCATGAGGTAGAGAAAATAGAAGCATGTGGATCAAAGATCTCTTTGGTTTTTTTCTCCTTTCAAATACACAAGATGGGATTTAAGTTCTTTCCTGCTTATAGGACAGGCTGAACACATGACATTTTGAACTTATATGTAATTATGTTTTCTTCAGGTTGTAGCTGTTCTAAAGAAGGAGGTGACCAAGACACACAATGACAGTGAACATGAGGATGTTGGTGGATATCGGCAGGTGTTTACATATATTTAGAAGTGCCATCAAATATTTCTTGAGGCTCTTGCTCATTTTACTCAATCTGTACTGACTGCAACCTCAATGGATATTGTGTATTGTTATTAATGTTAGAATTTTGTCTTTGTATAGATGCTTGTCCGCACTCTCCACACATGCAGTGTTAAGTTTCCTGATGTGGCTGTGTCTATTGTACCATTGGTAAGTGAATGTAATCATATGCACTATGCATACAACATGGGTCTGGGAGAGGAGGATTGGTAGAGTGATGTCTGTACTCACCTCACCCCTTGGTTCAATTCCCAATCATACACTTTAGTGTCACATAGGGGTTGAGTTCACTGTTGGTTCTACATGAAGCCTTTTCTATGCAGAGCATAATAGTGGGAGGTTTTTTGATGTTTTATAGGTATTTCTCAAGGTTGTCAGGCTTACCTCCCTCTATAGAAAGCAACAACCCAATTTCCAATTAACAGTGGACACTGTGCTTCCATTAAAATCTTATTTACCTGCTTTTATGTATTAACCCTTTAACTCCTATGGGTGACCAAGACAGAAATTCTCCTTACAATATCAATACAATATCAACCAGATAAGTGATGAGAATAAAGAAAAATATCAATTTGGGGATAATTAGTTGATGCAATACTAAATTCTCTGAACTAGCATTATAATAATTGTGTGGTTAATAGTAAGGAGAATTAACAATTTGATTTGGGAGTTAAAGGGTTAACTACTTGTTTAACTGACTGTAAGCTGATGTACAGTTGTTGGTGACTCATTTAATGAACAAGATCATGCATTACTCATACATGTACTTTGCTGCTATGTCTTACTTCTCTTTCTGAGTAGATTTCCTTGCTGGTGTAAGTGTAATTTTTGTCTTCCGTTTAGCTGATGGAATTCTTGGGAGACAGTAATGAGCAAGCAGCCTTTGATGTGTTAGTGTTTGTTCGTGAAGCAGTGCAGCGCTTTGAACAATTGAAGCCTGTAATCATGGAGAAGTTGTTAGAAAACTTCCACACCATCAAGACTGTCAAGTAAGTTATGTGTAGATAAACCTACTTAACTGGAGCTTGATGGATAAAACTGCCTGACTGGAAAACGTATTATGAAAATACAGTGTATATCGATATATCAGGTTTGCGGGCCAAGTCAAACAATCACCAGGAGAAAATCTGACAAATTTCTAACAGAGAGAAAGAGTGATGATTTTACATATATGAATTTTCATATACGAATTTTCATATATCTAAAATCATCATTCGTCACTTGGATGTTTATTTGGACCCAATTCATTGACCAACTCCCAGTTGGCTTGTTAGCTCAATTGGTAGAGCGCTACACCGGTATCGCAGAGGTCATGGGTTCAAATTCCGTAGGGGCCTGAATTTTTTTCAGGTCCTATTTACAACTACTCGTTTCAGTAGCGTTCTTAGCTGCGAGGATCTCTTAATTTCATCAGAGAGAAAGAGTATTACTGAAGCAATGAGCAATGTTTGGAAAACTTTCCCTCGCATGTGGGTCTCTTCATGTCAGTAGAACCACCGGCCATTCTGGCCTGCGCATGAACATGTATGCGGACGTATTGATTAAGCATATGATGCTGTTTTTTTTGTTTGTTTTACACTTTTTTTGGTTGATTTTGTCATTTGTGCTATTTTTCATAGGATTCACCGCCATGCCTTGTGGATTATGGGTGAATATGCCAGCAGCAAACAGGATATTCTGGATGTTACGGAAGAGATCAAGAAGGCCCTGGGCGATGTAAGCTACTGTTTTTTATAACTCATCCACTTGCTAAGTCATAAATGAATGAATTAAGGATGAAAGAAATGAAAGAAGAAAAGGAAATGGGACTTTTTTTTTTCAAGGTGGTTGTGAATCGAACTTATGACCGGAGCAGGTCCAAATGATTGACTTATGTTCGGTAATTTGGACATATTCCTGTCTGGTATGTGCACAAGTGACCGATGTTGCGAATTTTATTTTTAGGTTCCCATTGTGGATGACGAAATGAGAAGAGCTGCTGGAGATGTTACGGAAGGTAAAAACACCGTTACTTGTTATTAAAGCAAGTTGTTTTGAGCAACCTACTTGAAAGCTCGTCAGATTTTGGGCTGGCGATGATTTAGAGAGTTAACCAATTTATATTTATCTTTAGGAAATAAGTTCAGCGATTTCTTCGCATTTTTGCTGTTAATAATTATCTCTGCAGTCATTGTTTGTACTTAACTTGTAACGTGACTTTTTACTCTACCTGAATTAATTATGTCTCATGAAAATAATTATGCATCGAAAACAGTTTTGCATTAATAATAATTATGCACCTCCTCTTCACTGCGTATTCCTTAGGTTCAGATCAGAGCGCTTCTCAGACATCGGGTGGGCAGCGTCTGGTGACAGCCGATGGAACATACGCCACCCAAAGTGCTCTAAGCACCCCTGGAATAACTTCTCTAACGAAGAAAGACGACGAGAAGAGGTGACATTTAGATTCACTGAATTTTAGAAGAACTTTGTCATAACATTCGAAGGTGAAGGAGATTACTAAATATTAGTTCGGTGAGAAAGAAGAGCACAAAAGAGGCATTGATGAGATAAATAAGATAAAGAGCGGATTGAATGTTCAACCCTTTAACTCTCATAAGTGACCAAGACAGAATTTCTCCTTACGATATCAATACAATATCAAGCAGACAAGTGATGAGAATAAAGAAAAATATCAGTTAGAGGATTATTAGTTGATCTAATACCAAGTTCTCAAAACTAACATCACAAGAACTGTATGGGAGACAGTAAGGAGAATTACTAATGAGATCTTGGGAGTTAAAGGGTTAAAGGTTGATTTTCAAGATACGCAAACCGCGAGTTATGTAATCAAAACGAAAGCTCTAGTATTTTTCTGAGTTTTAAGGAGAGTGAAAATAAAATTAGAGCTTTCGTAATTATTGAGTGTAGATAACTGAATCTTTCGATTTGTTGTTTTCCAACAGACCTCCTTTGCGTCAATATCTTTTGGATGGTGAATTCTTTGTTGGGGCGGCCGTCTCTTGTACTTTGACAAAACTTGCTCTGCGCTATTTGGACTTGGAGGAAGACAAGGAGAAACAAAATGTGAGTTTCAGGATGTATTGTGTTATTTCTACATAGCGTCATTAGGGTTTTTTGTTTTTGTTTTGTTTTGTTTTGTTTTGTTTTGTTTTGTTTTGTTTTAAATACTGACCCTCTTTGAAGTAGTTGTAGTGAAGTGAAGCAAAGCATCCTAAATTGTTTTTTAACCGCACTCTAACGCTGTTGTTTTGTTTTAGGTCTTCTGTGCCAACTGTATGCTCATCATGGCCAGTATTTTGCATCTTGGAAAGTCAGGCCTACCAAAGAAGGTGTGTGGGCTTATTTGCTTGTAGCTTGTGAAGAAAGTAATTTTCAAGCTGGTGTGCAATGACTTGCGGCACTTCTCATCGAGAAATTCTTCTTTCTCCCAGCCCCCCTACCCCCACCCCCAAAGAAAAGAAATAAAGAGCTTGGTATTGAGCGCGTTTTAATCGATTATCGTAAAACCAAGACAAGAGAAGTCGCAATGACCAATCAGAGCAAAGGAAATGTTCACATTGAGCCTAAAAAAAATTCAAGGCGTGAAGTGCGCGAGAATAAGCTGCGATTGGAGTTTGGTTTAGTATGCAGCACGAATTTGCTAAGTCAGTTATAGGCTTCGTCAAGTAAAACTGAAGGAATTTTGTATCACTTGAACTTTCAATTCTAACAGTTTTTTGGTGTTGCATTTCAGATTATTACCGATGACGATGTGGATCGTATTTCTCTGTGTGTTCGTGTTGTTGCCGAGCGTGTGCCAGTCATGAAGAACATCTTCACTGTTGAATGTCGCAACTCCCTGTCCTCCATGTTGGACGCTGACAAGAGAGTGGAGGAGGAGAAACTCACAAAGGTATTTCATCTTGTAATCTGTTTTACTGTTGTTCGTAAGCTATACGGGTTATCTTGGGTTAAAGAATTTGTAATCTTTTTTTCCATGGTTAGGAATTATTTAGCAAAATTGTTTATGTATTATATGTTGTTAATTGCATTCTATGAAGAGCTACGGGACGATATTTGTTTTCTCTTTTTATTGTCGTCGACTTGTCAAGAAAGTTTTTGTGTTCTTATGTCGCAAGACAAACAAACCTGGACTAGAAGCTCAGAAGAGAAGGGGTAAATGAATTTAAGAAAACTATTTTAGTTGACCCAGTCATCCACTTTTAGCAGAAGTGCTGATTTTTCTGCTCAATGGTGATGTTAAACTTAGTTTATTTTACCGCTGGTTTTGTTTTTATTCACAGACGGAAATTGAGAAGGCGCTGGCAATCCAAGTTGATGACCCAATTCCCTTCATGCAGCTGTTGGCCAAACCAGATTCTGGAATTACTGAGGTAAGAAAAATAATTGTTTTGTTGATCTCTTTTGTCCTGCTTCGCATGTTTGTTCGAGTTTGAATATCGTGTATTTTTCAATTAATCTCCAGGATCAGTTTGCACTTGCTTTGTCTCAAGCCGTGGGTTCTACTGGAAAGAAGGACGACGAGCTTGTGGGATCTAAACTAAACAAGGTAAATAACGCGTTACCTCTGTTGAACAAACATTCCAATCGGTTCGATGAAATACCAACTAGTTAGTTAAATGATCATTGATTTTGTATAGCTTTCAAAATTTGTTGTTTTTATTGTTGTTGATGTTTTATCTATCCCGAAAATTTAGTCATATTTCCTTTGGGAACAGCTGTAATTCTTCCTGTGATCAAAACCGAATTGGATGGTCATGTTCTTCCGTCTGATTTAAATGTTTGTACGCATAAAGATATTGGAGCGAAAATTTTAGAGAACACACTAGACGCCAAGACCATAGATCATACTAGAAGCAAAGACACTGTTTCTCCAATTTCTTGAAGAAAAAACCAAATTCTCCCAGGGTTTTCATTAAAAAACATACTGAGTTCAGTACGAAGAATTCAGATACTGAAATGTTCGTCGTTTGTTAGGTGGCGCAGCTGACTGGTTTCTCGGACCCAGTGTATGCCGAGGCGTACGTGAACGTGAATCAATATGACATCGTGTTGGACTTGCTGATCGTGAATCAGACTTCGGACACACTGCAGAACGTCACCTTGGAACTGGCCACGCTTGGTAAGTTAGCTTATGTTTCGAGCCTCACAGTCAGATGTTTTCATTGAAAAATTAACCTCTGCAGAGCAGATGGAGGAATGTATGTCTTCCTTCAAAGCAGGAAAACTTGTCAAGGACGAAAGTTACTATGGTCAGAGCACGGCTGTGTGAAGCCGTTATTAAAGAGTTCTTGTCAAGTTTTGACATAGTCCTCTGTTTATCAAATACTAGTTACAAACCGTTCCTCTTTTGAACACTTTTATATCATATTTAGGAGACCTAAAGCTTGTTGAAAAACCACAGCCCATCATGCTGGGACCGAACGACTTCTCCAACATTAAGGTACGCATAGCAGCGATTTTCCGTAGCAACAGGATCGAATTGACCCAATGGTTAGCATGCAGGACTTCAAATGAAAATATCCGGGTTAGAGCCCACCGCCTTCCGTCCTCTACCCCTGCTGGGTGCCAACGTGTTGTTAGGCTAACTTGACAAATTTCTAGCGGGTATGCCGGAAGTGTCCTGAACTCCAGACGTAACATGTTGTCGGTTTGTCTTTGCCCCACGACGTAGAGCGGCCGTAATCTTAAAAAAAATTATTTGAGACAATTAATTACATTTTTTGCTAACTTTTAGGCGAATGTGAAAGTTTCGTCGACCGAGAACGGAATTATTTTTGGAAACATCGGTGAGTATCGGTGATAAAGAAGGCCATTTGGTCCGATATTGTCTCATGCGTCCATCCTGGTTTTGTTTTCCAACATTATGGTTCCCTGTTTCTCTCTCAATGGACAGAAATCTACAGTGAACAAGATAGGCAATTTTTTTCACTGCAGAGGTTTAAAAATCGCTGAAAAAAGACGGGAAGAATTTCAAATTTTGCCCATTGCCATGAATGCCATAGGCCATAGTTAACCATCTATATATAAATACCCACTGCCATCGTGTCCTGAGGAAGTTGTCTTTTTGATCTGTTCCACAGTGTATGACGTGTCAGGTGGTACAGGTGACCGCAACTGTGTGGTGTTGAATGATATTCATATCGACATCATGGATTACATTGTACCAGCTTCTTGCACTGATTCAGAGTTCAGGCGGATGTGGGCTGAGTTTGAATGGGAGAATAAGGTAAAGGCACCTTTATCATCACGAGTGGTATTTTCTCGGCCAACATGTGGTGGCACCTCGGTGTTTTACTCTGCAGAAGGCGACCAAAACTTTGATATCGCTCATGCTCGTTGTTTATATTCGTTTCTCAAACCTTCGGGTTCAAGGCATGGGTGGCTTAAGTGCCAAATGGACAGTGTGGATTGATATTCATCACGGAAAACCTGGAAAGTTCCGCAATTCTACAATGTGATTTTCTAGTCCTGGAAAGAATGGAGCGGAAGACAACTGAAAAAAGCATTGTCGTTGTTTAGTCATTAGTTTTGCATCGTAATTTTGAGTTTACGTTCTCGATCACAGGTCATAGTGTCTTAATGGTCCTGGAAGAGTCTAGGGAAAGCTAGCAGCAATGTGAACCTTGTAGTTTTTTCTGTAACTCATGATTTAGAATTAGATCCCGCGAGTTGGCTGCCTCGTCACCTTTATGTCTGTTGTTTCTCTGATCATACTTTAAGTTTGTAACAAGTAGCTGCTTCCTTTTTAGCGCTGCAGCTCATACAGCGACTGAGTTTGCTTTAAAGGCACTTAAATTGATCCTTAACGTGTTTATCTTTGTTAGGTAACTGTGAACACAAACATCACCGATCTCCGTGAATACTTGGATCACTTGATTGCTTCAACTAACATGAAATGTTTGACCCCAGACAAGGTATGGAAGCAATGGCACTTTCCCAGTAATGGAACACTGTTCGCTGGTCAGTGATGAAATTTTCTTGTATCGCGTAACCCAGCCCTCTAACTGCCCTTTCCCGTTTTTCTGCAGGCGTTGGCAGGTGAATGTGGTTTTATGGCGGCTAATTTGTACGCCCGCAGTATTTTTGGAGAAGATGCTTTGGCTAACGTGTCAATCGAGAAGCCCAGTGACCAATCGGGGCCATCAGTTACTGGTCACGTGCGCATCCGAGCTAAGAGCCAGGTAAGAACGATTTTTTTGATAACAATTATATGTTTAGTGATATCGTCCCATGCGTGAGATGAAACGTTCTACGATAACTTGAGAACTCTAATCAGCCTCGTAGATATTTTATTTTATATTAATCCTTACACTCCCAAGAGTTATTTAAAAGGAAAATTTCCTTATGTTAGTGGTACAATTTCAAAGAGTGGTGGTGAGAAGAGAAATATTAACTATGGGTTATTTTTTGTGACTTATAATTAAATTATTTAACCTTACGAAATGAGTATGGTAAACAGTAAAGACACTTTATATTAAGGCCTTGGGTGTGAAAAGGGTTAACCTCTCAGCCCTAGGTGATGCTTCTCTAGTGTTCTGTGTGGTTCTCCTAATCCCAATGAGCAGCTCATATACCGTGCTTTTATCTTATGTAGAAGGTAGTTGAAATAATTGGAAAATTACTCGTTTTCGTCCTGAAAAAAAGGTTTTTTTTCCCGGGGAACCCCTTGTGAGTGATAACGGGTTCTTATGTGTCTTCATTATGCTACATTGCTTGGTAACCTCGTGAAAACGTTGTTGTAATTATTTTGATTTCTTTGCAGGGAATGGCTCTGAGCTTAGGAGACAAAATCAATCTCTCTCAGAAGAAAGTCACTAAGTAATTAGATTCCTTAGAAATTATTTCGATCTTTTACTCTGAAGGCGTTGTGTTATTGTTAACTCAGCGATGCTATAACTAGAATGTAGTGTCGAGTTAGCTGTAATAGTTGTATTAGAAATAAAACAGAACTGTAAGTTACGTTATGAAATGTTATTTCTTTTGTAACTGTGAATAATTGCCTGTGAAAATAAATATTTACAGCAACCTGCAAATGATATTTGTCAAAGTTGACATCGGAGAGGTCTGAATGAACTAAAAATGTGAAAGAAAAAATGAAATGACGGGAAAATAATAAGATACCGTTCTGCACTGAACTGAAGACATGTGGATCAATCAAAACTAACTTTTATTGACATCACAGCTTTATCTTTTTCAATTAATCGCACTTCGCCTGCCTCAATCTTTAGTGATACTACCTCAATCAATCAGTCAATCGAGAATAATTCAGCTTCTTGATGTACAACTTTATTATTTTAACACCAAATGTTCTTTTCTTTGGTTTCCCTGGCAATTTACCACCTGCTAGTAAATGCGCTAAATTTAGAGTGTCATTCGAGTGAGGATGTTCCCTCTTTCGCCAAGTAAGGTAGGGGACACGAAATAATTTGGTGGCAATTACTTCACCTCAGACGCTTTTACTTTGGATTGCTGTAATAACAAACGAGGGTGTTTTAATTTGATGGTTAACAGTTATCTCTTTCAAAGCGTGGATCGGACAACTTGGCCTTTTTTACCAGAGAAATATAGAAAATTTTCCTAGCACATCAAATTAAGCGTTCGCGGTAAAACAAAATTGAAAACTTGGAAACCGGCCAATTATGTTTTAAGTGGAATCGATCTCATTGACATTTAAGTTTTGTCAGGTGAATTTCTGATTTTTTGCTTGTAGCTTCAACGTGTGGCTTCTCTTAAAGTGATGGCGGTTTGCTCTGAAAGCACTTAAATTGTCAGTGTGTTTTTGGTGACAAGACAAAAGGAAATCCTTCTTTCTTAATAGCTGTCTTCTTGGTGAATTAATAATCGACTCATTAATGAGAAAGTGCTAACGAGATCTTGGTGGAGAACTTTAGGACTTTCCCTTCGATTTGATGATGTTTATGAGCTGCTTTTTGCTTTTGAAGAAATTTGAAATTAGTTCGACTTCAGCGCCATGTTGAAACAACATTAAAGTTTAAGCAGTATTTTGGTAATTTGCTATAAAGTCGAACGTTAATAAGCGACCAATGCGGTTTCCTTTGTTAAATGTTGGACAGCGTATCAACATGTTATTGTTTTATCTTCATGCAAATCCAGCCCTCTTGCAGGTGTGCATGTGGTGAATTCAAATCAAACCGCTTTGTACAGTATGAAGCCACAATGGAGAGGAAACTGAAAGATTTTTGTAAAAGAGTTGTCAAGGGTTTTGGCAATTATTTTAAGACTTAATTAGGTTTTTTCGAAAAATATGAGTTATTCAGCAACCGAGCATCGGTGTGTGGCTTTCTGAGAAGGACGTGTTTCACAGTCCTTATAACAGGCGTTAAAATCAGAACTAAACATTCGTCCTTACCTTGGCTGGAGACACTGTGTTCGTTCCGTAGACATGAATGCTGAAGTTGGTTTTTTGGTGTTTGTACTGTATTTTTACCTTTTCCTTGACTTGTTCTCGTCCTTTGAAAAGCTGCTATGCGCGAATGAAAACAACCAGGGGAAAAAATCTTGGCGCTTACAGAGGAATTTCCTGCCGCAGAACAAAGTGAGAAGGAAGGAGATGGCAAATTGCACGAATATGAGAAAAGACGAACGAACAGCGGACTTTCCTGAGATTCCATTTGGTCGCGAAAGGCTGCAACCACCGACAAGAGAGAACGAACGAATGATCAGTTTTGTTCAACAGAAATCACGGTTGTGGGGCAGAGGGTGAAAAGTTGCCAAGAACATCGGTTTCGATTTCTAATTTAAAGAGGATTAGAACTTTTCAAGTGTGTATCTTCAAGAGAACTGTGCATATACTATTCATTTTTCGGTTTTGTAAGTGCGGTTCTTGCTAGGAAAATTTTGTAAGGGGCCACCTGACAAGAAAATTTGGGAGAGAGGGGGCGGGGTTTCCTTCTCTACACCTACCCCCTGGTGACGTGCTCGAGACCCAACATCAATTTGCGTCTTAGAATCGTAAATACATTGTATCGAAATCATGGAACTCAATACCGCACAAAGTTAAGACGGTGCGGTCTTTAAACTCTCTTAAATCAGTACAAGAAAATAAGACCTGCTAAATCGATCTAGCTTGATCGAATATTTAAAAAGTCTTTTACATTGACACCAAGATTTTCTATTTTTCCTTTCCAAATGTTTATCCAAATGTTTATTGTTCTAATATTCTGACTGTAAAATAATTATGTTACTCAAATAACGATTTTTAGCATTCTATCAAACAATATTTCAGTTATTTTATCTAAATTTATATTCTGTGTAATGCCCGAAAATTAGCTTGTACGTGACGCTCACTAATAGCTATGTATATTTACACAGTAAACCAGTATAATTACGATTTTGTGCCCATATGACAAAAAATTTGGGACTGAGCATTCGCAAGCACGACGTTCGTAAAACACATTGAAAAACCTTTCTTCAAAAAGTATCAACTGAAATAAAAGGCTTATATTGGCGTCCAGTTCCTACATTCCATTTTATGCGAATCAACACTTTCCTGTGAATCGATCAAATCACGACAGTAACGCAAATAGAACTCACTATAACCTTATTGTATGAACAGAATCCATTTGAGACAAGAGAGTATCAGCTAAGAGATCTTATCCCCCGTACATGCCCCAATTCCAATGATAGTTTCTTTAAATCTTATTTCAGTGCGCGTTTCTGCGGTGCTATTAGTTTGAGAATAACAGCTGATGGGTTGGTGGTTCTGTGGTGAAATTTGATGTGTGATGTTTGGTGGCTTATGGTTTGTGATTTGTGTTGTTCACTTTAATGACTTAATGACATTTTTTGATCAAGACGATAAAAACACAATTTGAGAAAGCGTAACTTCTGAGCACACCTCTTAAAGCCAAAGTATTTCTTCCCCTGTACTCCATAAGTTAGGTGCGTGGAAGATCTTTCATGCGAGGGTTTGATTAGATGAAATGAATATCTTGCCATGGTTGATTCAGATGAATTACCTCGCGGGTTATCAAGCGGCAATGGCGCAATATAACTCATTTTACGGAAAGCGAACCGGCTCGATCTTGATGATTTTTTAATTTTGAAAATCCCTGCCGTTTATTATTGAGTAGCTACGTGACTTATTACCTCGACCCTGAGTTGATATTCTCTTGGCAGAATACATTTGCGACGTGTTCTGAAACTATTCCTGTTTTCATGCTTTAAAAAAATAATTATACACAAGGTACTCGTTGGGATAAAAGGCCTTGTCTGTCCTGATTCGGATTGAGTAACGCAGCATATCAAGCAGTACACTGGACTTCAGGTTTGAGAACCGGCCGGGTCACTAAGCAATAAGACACTTTTAAAATTCTCACTGCCAGCGAACTTTCAAGGAAACTTATCTAAATGCTTGGGGGGGGGGGGGGGGGGGGTTCTGCGATAGACTGCCTGACTTCCAACCAAGAGTTCGGTTCTTCGAATAGCAGCCAGCGCTACTCCAGAATAAATCCTAACCCCTCCCCTAGATTTCTGCTGTAGTTTAAAAGCGAAGTCAGGACGAAGGTTCTGTACGTATGAGGGGTGTTTAGCTTAGTGCTAAAAAAAAAAAAACCTGAAGGAAATTAAGTAGCAATTGCTTAACTGATTGCAAATCAATTAACCTGTGATAAAAAATGTTCACTAACCCTAGGTTGATTTAATCGTCTATTAATTAACTCAGCCCTATCACTTCATCTTATGGAAACCGGGGTGAGTTATGTCTAAATGGGCCACTGGGCTCGTATGCAGAATGAACCATAACTGTAATAATATGCGTTTCTAAAAATGCGCCTTTTGCATGGTTAAAAGATAGGAAGAGATCGGGTAAATAATGAGACATAGTGCATGAATATATTGGAGTCTTAAATCTACGGAAACTTACCTTTAAACTATGCAGCTTAGAATCCATATGCCACTTTATATTTTCACGCGAGGGGCTTTTAAGAATAAAGTGTTTGAAAGTGTTCCTTGTCTAAATGAAAAACTACACAAAGGCCTGCGCGTTTATTAGAGTAAACAGAGTGACTAAACCAAATAAACTGAAAAAACATTAAATTTGACTCCATCCAGTTTTGACAAACGCAACCGTAATGTACCCTCTAAGTGTCTAACAAATAGGCCGCAAGTTTGAAATGAGTTCATTCATTCTGAATTCTGGCTGCTATCTTTAGACAGGCCGATACATCAAACGACTGAAATATAATCGATAATCTGTTCATAGAGTCTTTCCTGCAGTCAAATAGTTGATGTTTCCTATGTCTCGTTCTTTCTTGTTTACCTCTAGTGTCTACAAAGGAAGCTTTTCACATTAAGGTCGGCGAACTATCGGTTTAGTTTTTCAAACCACTGAAGATGTCGATGAATAAAAATGATAAAATTAGGCCGGCAACACTATATTTATTGCAATTCTTCACGATCAGATAAAATCGAAGGAAAGGGTTTCAGTTCCTTTATCTTGATTAAATGATAATAATGTCCAGCAAGGTCACATTGGTAAAAAAAATTGTCAAAAAGACTCTTAAGAAATGATATTTTCCTTTAGAAAAGTCAGTTCCAAATGCAAGTGAGTGTGAATGCGTCAAACCCATCAATAATGATTAAAGAAAAGTATATTTGTTCTCAGAATCAGATCTTATAAGGCTTATGGATTAAAATATTGTGGAAAACTCAATTCGGTTAATCTGTTTTCGCCTGTAAATTGGGAGGAAATTGATCCCTCGCTAAGAGTAAGATATGATCTGAAAAAAACATTTTCCTTAATGAACCGCAGACTCTGACTAGCGGGAGTTCTGTTTCGAACGAGAACCGGAGGCGGATAAGAGAAAATAAATTCTAAAGAAAATTTCATTATGCCTGATTAAAAGATCGAGAACGAGTTTCAATTTCCCTTTCTCTTTGACACTTAGTGATTTCGAACTGTTCTGTGAAGGCAACACATGTTTTTGGACGGCAGTTAATCTTTTAATTTTATGCGATTCTTACGTTTTCCCCCTAGAAAAGATGTTTAGCTTGATAACGCGATGACATAAATATACTGTGAAGCATTCATTGTAATTGGAAGTGATACTCGAGACCTCTAACAGCCTAGGTTACCCACATTTCCTGTCTTTGTATGGCTCGCCTGCATTAACATAAAAAACCCTTAAAACCGCACTCATGAAGCATAAGTGCCTACATGGTTAAATTTCAGTGTCGGTGAAGCCATAGAGGAAACGCAAAAGAAAAAATGAAGACAAAAAAAAAACTGCCCATGTTTTGAAAAAATATTTAGATGTCACAATTTTTGTTTGCGTCATTCAATGGCTGATATTGCAATCATTGACGGTCACGTCAAAATATGTTGATCTTTTTTATGAGAAATTGTTCCAAAGCGCTGAGGGATTTTATTAGCAGGCAAGAGATGAATAATCTGAGGATTACCTTCTCATAGAACACAATTCCGCCTACGTCAAATAAAAGGCAATTAAAGAAATGCCACGCCGGGACGAGCAATAACAGATGACACCAAACTAGTTTATTTTGCAAATTCTACAGGCTTTTAAGATAGTGTAACTTGTGGAAATTGACTGAAAAGTATCTTTTGTGGCGGGCTAAATGCGTTAATGTAACGGATACCTAATTAGACGTGTTATGAATGACATCTTATCGACCAAGATACGCAGGTGTCACTGAAATCTCCGGAAAAGTATAAAATGAAGCTTAATTTAACCAAAAAGAACCAGCGTCTAAGGCGGTCACCAATTGGGATTCTTGAAATCGGATCTGTGCCAGAGAAACTTTCCTTGCTTTGTATCAGAAACTGAATAGATATGGTGCTCAGAGGACTCGTCGTAATGTTAATCTTGAGCTCGATTTGCCGTGAGTATGGATTCAGTTTATCATTTATTTGCTCTCCTTACTTAAAATAACGATACAATTTATCTTTCATAATCAGGAAAAGGCTAAAATAACCTAGGTGGCACCGATTTGGAAAATTTCTTTTATTTTATCGATTCACTCAAAACATAAGATGAATCGCTTCAACAAAAAATGTTCATGACGATAGAGGAAACTCACGATCACAAAACGTAACGAAGCGCAACGCAGATCACTTTTTGCGATCACACGCTGCGAGTTCGTGTTGACGTGCTGTTTCCTAAAGTAAATTTAAGGTTGTGTTTCCAATTTTTAGTTTCTTGCGCCACGCTGATGAGTCCCTTCTGATTTATGAAATCATATTTAACTCTCTGTCCCCTCATGCCGAATTGCCTTCGAGCGACCGCTTGTTTCGAGGCGTTTTCGTAATCATGATATCTATCAGATAAATCAATTCGGAACATTTTATTTATGGACTGAGTAGACTTAATAAAAGGACTAGAAAATAATCATGAATTTTCCATGAAAATAGAAATGAAAACGAACCTAGGAAACTGTCAAGAACTCTGCATTATCGCTAGTAGGTATCTTTTTTTTACAATAGTTCACTTCTTGTCGGCTTGAAAGATAATAAAGACGCTTGAAAAATCAGTTTCGGGTGAAGATTCCCGTTTGAAGACTATGTATAATTCATATGTATGTTTGGAATTATTAACCCATCATAGGTCCTCGCAAATTCATTCGAACCGGACAACACAACGAAACACATAAAAGTCATCTGCATTTTCTTAACGTTTCTCTTTCCCATATTATGCTGTCCAATTGAGCTACATCCTCAGAAACGTGGAGGGGGAAGGGGGAAGGGGGAAGGGGGAAGGGGGAAGGGGGAAGGGGGAAGGGGGAAGGGGGAAGGGGGTCTATGAACAAACCATAATTAGTGAAAAATTTCAACGAATCAAACAAAAAATCCTTTCGTTAATTTTTCCTCAAACATTGGAATAAGTCTTTCTTCGCCAGTATGTTGTTCGAAGGATTCTAGCCTCGATCAGCTGAAAGTATGCCGCAAACAAATGTTTCAAGTTTTTTCAACTCCATCTTGAATAATTAATGATTGCTTATCAAAGCAATTAAGCAAATTGCTTGAAAATCAGACACAAGAATCATACAGTTTTGGCTAATTACTAAGAAAAACTGTGTAAAAAATTTGAACAAACATCGAGCAAGTGTTAACTTTTAAGATTTTGAGTTTACTTCGAAGAGGAAATTGAATTCTATTTGATTGCGTTTTGAAGTGGAAGTTTGTTATTTAGATACATTGTAGGAGTGGAAAAGAGTGAGACAACTAACCACGATCATTCCATAACTAATTTAGAAAAAGAAACTTATTGGTGAAGCATGAATGTTTGTTAAACATTTATCTCGACGAAATATATGTTTGATAATTTTATTGATAAAGAATGCGTGGCAGGTCGATTGGAAAATTGCAGAATAATATTCTTTATGATAACAAACAATTACAAGCAAAATTCGGTTCATAATTAATTGACAAACGAACGTTCCAACTAGAATTCAGGAGCACAGCAAGACATGCACTGTAGTGAAAGTAGTGACCCGTTCTAGTGAAGACGGTGTATGGTCTGCGGTTTACTGTAACAGCCTAGCCCAGTCTTTCTGAATGACACGGTTGATCACGAGCGGGATTCTCGAGAAAGAGCTGAGTACGGATGTGAACATTTTTCATATTGTATAGCTCATATAAGCACAGTGATGTATTTCAAAAGCCTGCGTCACAGGATTATAGCTGATCGCTTATCATCTCAGGAACTGAACCGACTTCTGCTCCATACATAGTGTTATCACACCTGCTTAACTTCGCATGCCAAATTTTTCGTGCAGACGAGTTAGTTTAAAAATTTGACTCGAACAAAGAATCGCAGTTTCACCCCAATTATAGAGCTTCGGGTAATTTCAAGTTGTAATAACATAACAAAGTTAAAGATGCGTTTATGGTTTACGAGATTAATGAGACCCGAGTTGGAACAATCTTACCACAGTTCGAAAATAATCTACATAACAACAACAGCAATGCTACTAAGCAGTTTCATTGAGCAATTTATTAAAAAACAAATATCATTCCCTACTTTCAGAGGCTGTTCCTGTCTGGGAGAAGCTAGAGATGCGACGGAAAGATGGTGAGTAACGCCAAATTGGCTTCGTAAAACCAAAACCAAAGTAATTTGAAGAGCCAATTAAAACATTTCATGGAAAGGGAAAATCGCAAATGTTTTTAGTTTTGCATCTGTTTGGTTAACTGACAAGGTGGTGTGGGCGCCTATTGTTATCTTGTCGCCGAACGCAGTACAGCAATCCCAGATTACCTTTCGACGCTCAATAGAAAATTGGTCTAAAATTAAATACCGTTTGTAATAAATTTTCCTTACCTCGAAGTCAGGTTAAGAAATGCGGTCGAGTGACGAGTGAGTCATTGATTTCCACTTGAAAAAAAGCGTACCAAGACTAATTTGACTGTCTTCACTCGGCTTGTGATTCTGGCTAGTGATTTATGTGAAATTTCAATAATCATAATAATAATAATAATGATAATAATAATGATAATAATAATAGTAATAATAATAATAATAATAATAATAATAATAACAATTAAAAAAACCTTACACTCCATAGATTTTTAAAGAGAGATACTGAGCCATGGTAAGGGCCTGCTGAGTATAGCATGCGAAATTTTTACGAGCTAACAGATAAAGAAGAACACAAAAACTGAGTCGATGAGACAAACCCGGCTTGACAGTATGACAAGTTTAGTTCGAGGGTCCAAACTTAAAAATCTTTCCCCCGGCCATAACGACTACTATGGGTTTAAGGGCAGATTAAAACTCGTAGATCTTACACTCCCTGATAACTTTGCTTCAGCGGTGCCTATCAAAAATCCTTCTTCGGAATTTCAACGTGAAGAGAAAATGATCTGGAACGACTGAGTTTGGTTTAGATGAGCAGATTAGACTTCCTGTATGTATTTGTTCTAGCTGTCAGTTGTGGACCTAACGTGATACGACAGATGGCTCAATTTGGTGTCGACACATCCAAGTTACAGTGCTCCTCCCAAACAAGAGGTAGGCTGTGTGTAGTTTGGATTGAATTGTTATTATACATCTGCCATTCATTTTGCTTTGGTCTATATTAAAGTACACATCAATTCTTTTATTCCCAGTCCGTCGCGGTTGTTGTGCGGCCGAGTGCGTTTGGATGGCAAAGGAATTAGGGGTGGAACCCAGTTCTCTAATCTGCCCCACATGAGAAAATGAATCAATCAACGGACAGTTTCATCGACAAATGACTATTAATTTATCTGCCTGAGTACATGTAAGCCCATCCTTCTTAAGTTTTGCTAATTTGGGGATGTTGAAAAAGGGCCTGGATAACTTTAGGTACAGTACAGGGAGTTGAAACATGTAAAAAATTCTCCTTTTTTTACAAGTTTCTTTTCCCTGTATAGCAAGGGCAAGTACGAGTTTTCTTTCCCAGGATTAAAAAAAAAGTTAAAATTAAATTAGAAGAGGATATGTGTATTAATTAAATACAAAAAGTAAAAAGTAGACACAGTATAATAGGAGCAGTTGTAAGATCTTTATTTAAGGTAAGCGAAATGTTTTGCATTAGAATAGAAGACATAGAATGAGGTTCCACGAGATATGTTGAGTCTGAGAACTTTAAATATAAACACATTCGAAATAAACACTTACAAATTTCAAATATGAGTCCTTCGCAATCGTGAGATAAACCATGCGCGTTATTCTGATATTCTTATACATTTTCTCTTGAAAAAATATTTTTAAATTTAGAGTATTCCCACTCATTTAAATAGTCCCCCCTATGAAAAATACACTGCTGCGACTTGACTATTATTAGAAGAAATAGATTTTGCAAACGATACTTCGCTCCGAGAAAAAGTCTCAAAAGAAATCGATTAAAAGTTTTAGTTCTCACTGTCATAGAATTTGACAATCTTGGATGGCATGACGTCATTATACAACCACCATTTCACTCTATCATTTTTTTTATCGAGCCTCCTGAGGCTAAACAGCATAGCAACTCCGACATCAGCCTGATGTCGGAGTTGAGTCAACGGTTGTTGTTCTTTTAATTGGACAAAGCAAAAATCTCGATCGTGATTGGCTCCGCATATTCCCACGGGATACGCTGACTGGGTGACATTTTGCGATAATGTATCACCACTTTATATTCAGTGCTGTGCTCAGTTTTTCCACCTCGTGATAATTGGTGTGAAGCATCTCTTTTACCTGGGGTGAATAACAACAAGTTGAGGCAACATGTTGTGTTAAAAACACTTAACTGTTCAACTTTTTGCAATGCCTTTCATCAGCTTGCAACACCGAAATTTGAGGCGAACAAGTTGAGTAAGTGGTGTTCATGAGGCAAGTACCCCCGCCAGCTTGCAATGTTGTGCTGAATAAAATTTAAACAATCACTTGCCTCTTAAGCTTTGATTGAACAGTCCATGTGTAGTACACCTACATATCATTTTAATATTTCTCTCCAATTCAAAGAATAAAAAAGCAACAGAAATAAATGGAAACCAGTCAAGATTCCAGTTGAAGGCTAACAAGTTAGCCATTTTCACCCCTTCCGTTCTTTGACGTTCTCTCCGACATTTTAAAACAACAACAGTTCTGATTTGATTCTGTTACGTATTTGGCCTTGTTTGACAAACCGTATCCTCACGTGTTGTCCTAGCTCTACAGAAACTTTTGAGGCTCTAGGTTCGTTAACCTATCCTTGATATATAAACATGTAAATATTATAAGAAATAAAAATGTTTTCACACCTTTTGTGAAGATTGTCCACCGAGCCACTCTCTAAAATATCGAACAAACAACAACTTCAAAGATCACATCACAATATCATATTCTCTGTCTTAACTAGACTGGGAGTTTTCATCAGTCAGGTAAGGTCATGTTGAGGAATTAGGACTCAAGATTCTCTGTTTACCCGGATCGTTGTATTATCATCTGCATATAATAGTATCTATAATTCTAAGTCCTCTCATTATAAATACTACTCGTCTGTCTGAGGTAACCTTGCTGATGCGCCCCGTCCAAATGCCGTTAGCCGGTATCACTAATTGCATGCCATTTCATCTACATTACTCTTGGTTAACACCTTACTGTGATCTTGCCAGAGCACGTCTCTAGACTTCCAGCGGGTAAACACTAAGCCGTCACGTCTCCCGTTCGCGTAGTTGCCAAGTCTAAACATACACAGTCAAAACATTTAGTGATCCATCTCACCTGTACAAATCTTCTACCGCTGGATTTTCACTCGGCTTTCTTGATCTGGCCAAAACAAAATAGTATACACAGTTTCAATAAGATCCAGAGGTAACATCCCTTGAACGCAGTTACCATACAAATAACAGTTGTTTTTCTCTTCAAAAATTGTTTTAACGAACTTAAGTTTAGTAGTACTTCGGAAAGGATGCATCACTAAGATGGAATGCCTTCTGGTTGAACGAGCCATCGTTTTTCAAGTAAGAGGCTGCCCGAAGAAACACGATGGAAAACGACAGCAACATGCTGCTAAGAAAGGTAATGGAGGTTACCTCAATGAATTGTAGAGTTCGTCCAGTCTACTTATTAGCTCTTTTGACGTTTCTCCATCCCCTGGCCTTATCTGGCCACCTCCGTTGAGACAGCCTGGGAACGACAAACGAACACAAACTCAAGAAAATCATCACAGATCTTTCGAAAAAGGGTAAGATGCTTAATTTGGGACCTTGAAATGTTTGCCACATCCAAATTACTTCTAAAGGAATTTAAAATCGAAGCTGACGTCCACTTTGACTGCTTTCCAACAAACACGACTGTGTTTCTCATTTTCACGCTTCTTGCCTTAACCAGGAAAAACCAACAATTTATTCCACTCATGTTAATCACGGATACTCAAACTGACCCCACAGTCCAACAAACAGGAATAATGGTTTCCACAGAGAGATGCAGGGGTAATGCCAGTCCAACGCAGATTACCTCCCCCCTCCCCTCCCCCCACATTTCTTCAGCTTTCTCCGACAGTTTGATGGTTGTCATTTATACTGCTGGCCGGGGAGGATAGAGGCAATCTGGTTTATACTTGAACCCAGACCTCGGAGTGCAGTGTTTATTGGCCTGCTGCCTCTCCATAAACATAAAACCGCAGAAACAACTAAATAATACAATTGTATAAAGAGACTCACCCGCCGGGCATGCCATGACTTCCACAAAATGATATGGAGACTTTCCCCGCTTTATTTTCTGTACAAGATTCTACAATCATTCACAAACATTTTTATAAGTATAATATATAAATTCCAGTAACAACTGAGCAATTCGTATAAGCTAACCTGGATATTTCGAAAACCGTAAGCTGCTGCAAATTTGAGGACTTCTTTACCATCGACCTGAAGAAAAAACTTGGAGTTCGTGACCTCGCCCGCAGAGGCAATCAATACAACATAAGAAATGAGATCTGGAGATGAAATTTAAGGCTGGGCCAACAGCATTCAGTTACCCTAAGGGACCGCTCATTATTTATTACAGGGAGGGGGGAGTTGGAGGATTTTGTCATGTAATTTTACTTAATCCCCCCGAAGGTTCTATAGTATTCTATTGAATACTACAGAGTATCCCCCCCCCCCCAAAAAAAAAGGGAATCCTTTCCCAGGCGATAAATTAAAACTGGTCACTAATGTCAATGAGCAGAATCATGTCAAGCACCCTGCACAAAGAAGATGTTGAAAAAGAAAGGTACATGGATCATTCGCCAAACGGCTAATTGAGCTAAAGTAATAACGAACGTATGCTGCCATTACCTGCAAGGTTACCTCCTTAAAGTCCCTGTTCCTTAGAGTCTTGTAGGTTATGTTTTCAACAGTCTGGCCATACAACTGAGAAAAATAACACGTGTGAACGCGAATTACAAATATCAGTCGTTAAACAAACATGAACTATCAATTATTGAGTCAAATTGCACAGGTCACATTCAATCGTGCTTTTTCCAGTTGAGGGAAGTTTACTAGCATAGAATGAGTTTGTTAGTGTGGAGGGCCACAAGTCTTTTTTGAATTTGCTTAAATATCACAGAAAACTTTTGATAGAGATAAAAAAAAGAATATCTGCAGCAAAATGTCTTTTAATTAGTATCCTTGCAAATTGTTATCTGAAACTTGCCTCCTTAGCAGCGTAAATAAATATGTGCTCCAGAAAGCCACCCTGAAATAAGATAATCAAACATCATTTACGTCCGCAAATTAAGAAAAAATTAAATTAAGACTAGAAATGGGAACAGACCTTTTAATCAAAACGGGATCGTTTGTTAATGTCTCGTCGGATGTGACTCAGAAGTGAAGTTGCCATACAAAGACACGTGATTTGAGAAAAAGTTTTTTTTAAATTCTAATTCAGATGACATTGATCCATGCAATACAGAAATTAAATACATAAAAAAGACGCTGGTAAGCATCTTACCGAGCCACCTCCAGAATGGCCTACAAGTTCTTCTTGATCAATGCTTGAAAACCTGAAACATCCATAAGAACAACTCGGTTACCCTTGACAAAATTTTCTTAAAAACGCAAACATGGCATATCCTAAAAGTGCGATAACTTACAACGAGTCCAGTTCAGCATTCTCCAGCTCAGCAAAGTTCACATTCTTTTCCTCAAACATTTTCTCCAGTTCAACTAAGCAAAGGGGAAAAAAAAGAAGTCAAACAACCACTGTCCGAGACAAAGACCCTTAATCTAAAACAAAAAATTCCTTATCTAACAGCCTTTGAGATGTCAGCGTTTAATTTCACTTGGAATTACAATATCGCGCTTCTAACTTGGCGATTTGGGCAATATCGGTTTTCCATGTGAAACTTAACGTAAAATTTCACGAGTCGCTGTATTTGAATGAAACACACGAAGTGTTAATTGTACATCGATTAAGGCAAACAGTTCCTCTCCTCAAGTATCACTGACCACTCAGTACCTAAACTATCATGAAAAATTCCTTTGATTTTTTAAATTTTATTTGTCCTTCATATCCATAACACGGAATGATAGCTAGTTGTAGGCGGCAAGCGGCATGCAGAAGGCGGCCAATGGAACGGGGGGAGGGGGGGGGGTAGGTGGGATGCTGTCTACCCCTTCAACCATCTGCTATCACTTTTTCCTCTTTCTAAAACGAAATGCCTGATTGCAGGTTTTTCCAACTCATCAATCTTTCTGACCCGCTGTCATTAACTCAGTACTAGAAACCCTTACAACAACCACTTAACCAATTACAAAGCTGCAGCTCTTTTGCTCATTAAAACAAAATAGAGGAGCATACTTGTTGAAATAACACAATCCACATCTCTTGTTCTATATATATCATTATAAAAGTCTTCTCTGGAAGCTTCAAGCTTTTTGTCAAAACATGGCATTATGGTCACATGATAGATATCATCTGGTCTGTTCAGAAAAATAAGGAAAAATATTAAATTTTGCAGTGTCCCAGGAACAGGTGACCTGCACAAACTAAATGGTTGGTATATATTGTTTGAAAGTGCACTTGATCAAACAACAGAATTTGTTTTGAGTGACTGGCTTCCAATATTTCTCCAAACAGTAACACCCTTGAATCAAATGTAAAGGTCACAAGGAAACAGGAACTGATCACCAATTTAAGAAGCTCCTGATCGTCAAAGAAATTCTCCCTGTCAGTACCATAGGAACTGTTGAGAGAACAGTGCGGCAATATGAATGTTTGAGTGTGAAGGGTTAATGCAAAATCATACTTTTTCCCCATTGATTTTCCATAGTGATCCTTGATTAGAGAACCCATGATCTGCTGCGGAGATTTTGTTGTGCTTCAAAAGAGATCAGAGGTAGAATCTAAGATTAGATACAGAGATACTCTGGTATATTTTGCTAGTTACTGCAATAAGTACACTCCTAACAGGATAAAGAGATGTAGAGTGATCGGAAGGCTCACCACATCAATGTCCTGCTAAAACACAAGGATAGTGAAGGAGAGATATGTTTGCATTTGCTTGTGGTCAACATGCAGTCTGCTAATGACACAGCTGAGGCATAATTACCTCATCTAAATCAGACTCTCAATGACAACTCAAGTAAAAAAATGCACCATGTAGTAACCAAAAATGTCTTGTATGCAACAAAAGTTGCATGAACTTATCATAGGCAAAACTGAAAACGGAAGAATCAGACTTTTCTCTTCTCATTCACAAACAGCATGTTCATTCAATTATACACAGAGTTCTCACCTCCAAAAAGCATTTTTAGAGAAACTTAGAACACAAGCAGTCCCTACCTTTCTGCAAAGTCTGTCATGCAAGTTAAAAACAAAAATGAGTGTTAAAAAAACTGATGTTAGCATCCCGTACTGAACTCTGATAGTTGGTACACAAAAAGTAGGCATTTCTACCAGAGTTCACTGTGGCATGCTAATATAATTTTTATCCCGTTTATTTTTTTTAATCATAAAATCAAAAAAGAGGGACTGCTTGTAGTCTACTAAAAACAGCAATTGACTGTGCCTAATCCCTCTTGGAATCTAAGCCCAAATCAGTCAATCTTAACAGGAAAAAATAACGCAAACACCTGATGAAGGGCAAAATGTAGCTTCCATGAGTCTTCTCAGCATAACACACCCAGCCTGAAAGGGAAATAAAAGTGTGCTGACTTTCTTATTAGCACATTATCAAAATTTCCATCTTACGTAATGATAGGAACTCCAACAGGGATGCACATTTCACAAGATAAAAAAGATTGCGAATAACAAAAAATGCAGCCTTGACTGGGATAAAATTTGCAAGTAATACACTGGCAATAAACTAAAATACAACAATTACTTTTTCTCTTCTGCAAAATAAATGCTCAGAAATCATAATTAGAACAAAAAAAAATGAGGAATAATTGAACAAAAACCAATGAAAATACTTAAAACATAAATTTCTAAGATCTAAACAGTAGCTGCATCCTTGAGATCTAGAAGTCAGAAAACACTATTCTCACCAGGGCAAGCTGATGCCAACATGGGTAGAGACTCCTTCTCTCCAGATTGCTGTGCCTTTAATCTCTGAACAAACTCTTGTTGACTACAGATGAAATTGTTGAATACAGCTTGTTATACTTTTGTTTCATACTATTATGTAACATGTATATGTTGTATGTTAAATGGACCTGCTCAATTTGATCTGGAGTTTTTTTTTCAAAATACATCACCACAGTGATAAAACATCCTTAACATCATATAACCTGAAACTGTTCTAAACTGCAACACACATTATTGATAATGAATCCCTTTTTGATCACTGCGAGACCAAATACTTTTGTGAATACATATACCTGAAATCACACTATCAAATACAATTCAAAATAAAGAAACAATACAGACAGTTTAAAAGGTAACAAAATAAGCAAGCCATTTGCAGAAGCACAATCATCGTAAACCTCGTACTTAACACTTGCATGCAAGAACCAAAAAATAGAGCCATTTATTTCACATGTATATTAAAGTGGCATCATGACATCTCTTTATGAATGATGATTGTGCTTCTGCAAATGGCTTGCTTATTTTGTTACCTTTTAAACTGTCTGTATTGTTTCTTTATTTTGAATTGTATTTGATAGTGTGATTTCAGGTATATGTATTCACAAAAGGTTTACGGTCAACTCGCCGACGGACCAACTCGCCGACGTATAAAATCGAGTAGAGACGTCGGCGAGTTGGTCGTCAATCCAATACAACTTATTAGAAGCTAAACATACAGAAAATTAAACGATATTTATTAAAAAAACATTGGACAGAAAATTTAGAACAATGCGCTTCGTAAGCACGAAAAACTGAATAATCTCCTCCCACAATTTTTTAGCAGGAGCTGAGATTTTTTTCGCATCGTCATGTCCTGCTTGTTTCTTTTTTTTTTTTTGCTCAACAGGTTACGTGTATATTCAACACGTCATTGACGCTGTCAGGTTCATCTTCCAAATTACTGGGCAATCAAATTTCGCGCTACGAAAGTTATCTGTACCTGTTTTTTTTCTCCGAAAGAGAATATAAAACAAAAAAAAAATTCGTAACTTCTCCATTGTGAGACTTGTGAGTAAAAATATCACACCCTCGTCTTGCCGCGCGTTTGATTGAAAACTAGAAAACAGCTGTGCGCCAGCGCCTGCTCTCTCCGAAAATTTGGAGAAGCTGTTGATAGCTCCTTACTTTTAACAAAGATTGTTAGAATCCGCTGTAAAACTCTGATAGTTTTTAATGGGAGAGACTTACTTTTAAGCAAGACCTGCTTTTTTTTTTCAAAAGTAAATAAAAAACCTTGCACCTTCTTCGTTGTGAGACTTGTGAGTGAAAAAATATCACACCCTCATCTTCCCACGCATTTGATTGAAAACGAAAATAATTCAAATACATGCTCTTGCAAAAACTAGAAATCATTGCTTTGATCAGTGTATCTTGTATTATCAACATAGTTACACGAATTCGGCGCCTTTGCAAAGAGGGATCCTCGTGTTAGGTAAACATGTTGGTTTTAAAAAATGAGCGCCTCGTTTGAAAACAGCTGTGCGCCAGAAAACAAGGTCTTTAATTGCCTCGAGGCTCTCCACAGAAAACCGTCACTTTCGATTGCATTTAACACCTGTAGTAAGACCTAAAAATATATTTGTGCGTTGACTTTTTACCAAGCGTCTTGACTTAAATAAATAAGACCGATTGACATGATGAGTCTTTACGGTGTTGTTGTCACACAATAACTCGTTCGCGTCTGAAGCTGTTAGAGTCGTTGGTGATGTTTACTTCGCTTTATTCGCCTTAAGATCCTTAAAAACTTTGTTGCAAATAAAAAGAATTGCTTTTTACCAAAGATCTTGTCTAGAAAGCCAAGTTTTTGTTAAAAAAAACTGAGCGATTGACATGCTGAGTCTTAACGGTGTTGTTGTCACACAATAACTCGTTCGCGTCTGAAGCTGTTATAGTCATTGGTGATGTTCACCAATGTTCACCGATGTTTAAGCTTCTGTTTGATGTTCACCAATGTTCGCCAGTGTTTTTTTACTAAATATCGTTTACTTCTCTGTATGTTTAACTTCTAATAAGTTGTATTGGATTGACGACCCACTCGCCGACGTCTCTACTCGATTTTATACGTCGGCGAGTTGGTGTCGGCGAGTTGGTCCGTCGGCGAGTTGACTGGTTACCAAGTACGATACACAATATGAGTCTCTTTCAATTTTCAGGTAATGTTTCACAAAAACCTCTCTGCTTTCATAGTTCCAATCATGTTTATCTCTTCAAACTTGTTTTCAACCCCTATCTCATTGAGAAACTAAAATAAAGAATACAAAAGGTCTGACTTGTAATAATTATTAATACCTCTCTGTAAGACTAAAATCCCTTGAAAAAGTAGTGTCAAAAACATGATGAACACCTGAAATTACAATAGGGAATTCTTTAGTTTGTTTGTTCACAGCACATTTAACATTAATCCTAAATTAGCTTCATAAAAGAATCATGTTACCTCAAGAATGCATTGAATGAATCTGGATGTTACCATATCTATGTATACAGCTATTTATTTGTACTATGTTTTGCAACTATAGTTAATTAATCCTACTGTCATATGATTTACCAAATATAAACAATTTATTTGATATTTGATGGCATCTTACCAAGATTTTTGAGAAAAGCTGTTAGTTTTTTAGCTGTCTGCAAAAAGAGCAAGGGAATTTATTTTACAAAGAGAATTCGAATGCTGATAAACACAACACAGGAGGAATTCTTCAGGAGAAATTACTACCAGTTGACAACTTAGACATATCAGAGCAACAAGGTATACTGATTTGACTGCATTAAAAGCAGAGAGTAACATGCTGAATAACAAGTGAAGGAAAAACTTTATTTATGTTTTATAGCTGGTAAATTATGCTTGGTAAGCTGAAGAGTACATGAATAATTTTGTGGACTTATCGTGGTTAGAAAACATTATCTTGACTCATAAAGAGAATTTCTTGGAAACATTAAGCTATCTTACCTCGGTAATGTTTAATTGGAACTTTGCTGCAACAGAAGCACGTGATTGAGGAGATACAGAGACTACTATCAGTTTTTGCCCATCTGGTTTACCTTCCTACATAAAAAAAATAAAAAGGAATTTTTATAGTTTGAACATTTATACTTACTTCAAGATCACAAACCACTTTTTTCATTACACAAAACTGTGTTAAACCTTTAACTCCCAGATTGAATTTGTTTTTCTCCTCACTGTCAATCACACAATTCTTATAATGTTAGTTTGGAGAATTTAGTATTGGATCAACTTATTATCCCCAAATTGATATTTTCTTTATTCTCATCACTTATCTGCTTAATATTGTATTGATATTGTAAGGAGAAATTCTGTCTTGGTCACTCATGGGAGTTAAAGGGTTAAGGCTGATGGTGACAAGGGAAATTAATGTCTACTCAACCTCAACTGCAAATTTTTGTTTCTAGTACATGTACATTATATTATTTTCATTTCTTATTATGTTTGATTTACTTCTATTTTAAGTTGCCAGATTCTTTATTTTAAGTCACTGTTACATTTTGGTGGGCAAGCTTATGGTACTATATAAACACATACCTTGGCAAGTTTTTGGTTGTTTTCTATAATCTTGTACAACTCTTCCTGACTCTGTTGGGTTATGAGAACACTTTCTGCTGATGTTATACAGCCGCTAGAAGTAAAAATAATTTTGGCCAAAAGTTTGATCCAGATCAGATAGCTCTTTTCATTTTATGATAGGGAGAATATATCTAAAAAAGAGAGCTTTGATTGAGTACATCATGGATAGCCTTAAGCAGTTTTTAGAGATAGCAATTGGGGAATACCTTTGAAAAAATATACATTTTTGCTTTGAAAAAAAATAGAAAAGAATTGGGTAATTATTCCATACAAATAATTAAAGGAAATATGGATGATGTCCAATCATGAAGTTCCTTTGCCAATTTAAATCCATCTGGTATGTGAATTGAAAATATTAAGGAAGCACACATTAATTACAGAAAAAGAACAAAAAAATGGTGTTTTCATGATAGACCCTAAATATTAAAAATCCCTCACCTACAAGCCAGACAATCATTTAGTGTTATTTGTGCTCGTTGGAGTTTGGTTTTCTCTCCACCCTGACAAAGTTTAACAACAGTACTCTCTCATTAGCAAGATATCAAGTTAACATAATATCCTATACTGAGAGCTTTCTTCACTGCCAACTTAGCAAGGGAAAGATATTGAATTAAGTAACTTAGCTTATCTATAAATGGGAGATGCAGTGGTCAGTGCACTGATTGAGCCAGGTCAGTGTGTTGTGTTCTTGGATGAGACTCTTAAGTCTCACTGACAGTGCCTCTCTCCACCCAGGAGAGCAAATGGGTGCAAGCCAGTTGTCGGGGAAGCCTGATGAAATGCAGGGGGGGGGGGGGACAACTTCATGGTACATGGAAATGGGGATAAGCTCCAGCCGGGTGGGCCAATAGGCTTTAATGCAGACTATAACAGTTTTACTGCTTAAATTTGGGAACACAGATTCTAGATTTACCTCAGAAAGCTGAATGTAACTTCCATCATCTTCAATCTTGATTTTTGCCAACTATTAAAAATCATAATGGTCAATCAATGAACTCAATCCTTTAGTTTGATCCAACTTTAAAACTCAACCTCTTAAATATGCCATTGTGGCCTGGATTGACCATAGGAAAGTAACAAATGTTAATCAATGGACAAGATTATAGATACTGATAGATTATCATATTGGTTGAACCACTGCAGCAGATCAATCACTTGATTGATCTATTGCACTTGATTGAACTTTTTTCTAACTGCTATAGATTCTTCTCTCAGTTAGAAATAGATACAAATGAAATGCTTAATTTTAATTATTAAGAGTGTCTTACTAACATGGGATAAATTAACACGATCTGAGAGTTTTTTTAACCCCTTACACCCTGACATCATCATGCATATTCTCCATACTGTTCTTTATACATTTCTTAAGCTGCTACCAAAGAGGATTTGTATAGTAATCAAGAGCTTCTTTAGTTGGAGATCATTTCCTTTTTTCTCGAGAGTTAAATGTTTTATTCAGGGAGGACATTGGTAGGAGAAATTAGATGTCAACCGCTCCTAGGGGTTAGAGGGTTAATAAATTTGTACCCGGGATTTTTTTATCAAATTATTGTATAAAAAAATAAATGGAAGAGTTAATCATACACTTACATGCCCTGGCTTTTTCTCTACCTTTACCGGCTTTATACATTCCTAAAATGAAATCGTATTTTGATAAGTCAATAGCAAAGTTTATAATATATTCATAAACAAATGGCTACTCACTTGCGATGGAGTAATGAAATCATCCAAATCTGTCAATTGAAGAGCTCCGCTAAAACCGACCGCCATTTTGTTTTCTAAAATTGATACTTCATGTCTTTTTGTCACATAGTGTACCCTTGCCACAGTCTCGCATCTGTGGAAACCCTCTTGAACTAAGTAGAAAGTCTTTTCGTTTTAAATTTCAAATTACATTTTTCTTTTCCTCTCCCCGCTTTTCAACCCTTTGTATTCACGTACGGCGCGCGTGATCTCACTAATTGGCCAGTCACGTCAAACAAAACTTTAGCCTTGACAATAGATTCTTTGCAGACCGTGAGAGAATCTTGCAGTTGATCTTCTTTGAGGTTGCATCAAATAAATATGCTCCATGTTCCACGAAAACCCCCTTCTTATGTTCGTCTCACGGTTCCTGGCTTCATTTCTAGAGCTTTGCTCGTAGGTCTTTTCCACTTCGTTACCGAATGCCTAATATTAAGTAACCGTACAACCGATTTGCAACAAGCAAGTCAAACACAGAAGTGCATGCTATTCTTCTGTCTGATGGTCGTCTTGATGGTCGAGCTAAGGGTAGAGGTTGTACCCCTGGGACAGGAGGGGCATAGGATTCATAATAGTCTGCAACTAAATTAAAGGTAGATCCCCGAAGGTTGACGTTCATCTCCATGGTTTGAATTGAATAAGAGAATTTAACATCCAAAACACTACTTTCAAATTTAGACCAGCCTGTTTGCAAGACGTCAGCAGCATGGAACTGAGGTATGAAAGTTCGTTACACGGACGACAGTACAGAAGGTCTCAAGTTTCGGCTTCACATGTTTCTGTCGTGTTTTCTTACGCCCGTGATCAGCATTTGCTCCGACAAATAGCCTGGAAACAAGGTAGTCTCAATCATCAAGTAGACAATTACCCACACACAACGCCGTTTAGGGTGCTCGGTATGTTAGATCTAATTTTCTCCTGCTCAACTCAAATTAGGTTTGTTCGTTTTCATTCCATTAGATCTCAAAAATCAATAAAGGCCACAAAATACGGTGATACAAAAATTTTATTGATCAAAGAGGAAGCGATAAGTTTTTTTTCCATTGCAAAGTCATGAACAATGTAGAAAAAACCGACACCAAGTGGATTCCAGTACTATAAATATTTTAAGCTATAGTAATCCAACGCTTACCAGTGTCTTCGCAGTCCAAACGAAGTATACTTGTACGCTATGTACAACTTATCATCACGTATAAATAATGCAAAATTATTATTTACAGACATAGATGGATAACAAAGAAAAGAGTAAGCATCATTAACAGGATGCCATAGAAAAAGACCTGTCAGTAATACATCTTAAGAGGACATCATTTAACTGGGTGAATGAAAATAGATTCAGTTTATAATTCAATATTTATTATTATAACAACCCAACATTCCGAATAAAAAGTACATTACTGAGCTCAATAATTTGCTTTCTTCACTGATTTCAATGCATGGCGTTTCTTGTTTTGGAGAAGAGCTTACATAACGGAGAAGCGAATGTCATAAAAGAACTGTACAAATAATTATATTACTCAATCAGGTATGAACAGCTACTTTGAATATTTCTGTTCCAATAATGTTCTCTCTCTATACAAACGAAATATTTCTTTATCAACGTCACGTTGTACGTTCCTAGCACAGAGACGCTTTTTACTTATCTCTAGCCTGCAAGTCTTAAAAATACTTGAGGCCGCATGTAAAACCTTAGCAAAAACAAAAACGCTCTCACAAGTTCTGAAGAAACAGTAAAACTTGTGCCATCTGCAAAGGAGTAAGATTACCAAAGAAGCCTGTGTACTTCTTCTATTGTTAGATTCTCGTAATTTCGTCTTCAAAGAGCGTCAGATTTGATAGCAAAAGATGCAGTCATCGGAATGATTACCCTGCTTTGATAAAATTTATATTATCTGCTTGGTGCCCAGAAAAAGACACCAGAGTCTTCTGACGAACCCTTTCTATGTGGAGACAATTCAGAGAGACAGGCCGCAATAGCATTAGCAGCTTCTGAGTTGGACATGGCAATAAGTGACAGTCGACTTTCGTGACGTCTTAATAAGCTGTAACGTAATAAAAAAATAATTTACTTTACTTGCGTCCGTAAAAAGACATACAGACAAAAACAGAAAGTCAAAAGGTCAGACACAGATAATAAGAGTCTACTGTACATCTATCGACAAGGCACGATATGTAAAAATTAGCGGGATGTCAATTGCAAGTTGCAATTTTTGTTGCTGCCTAATTTAATATCAAATTCCTCTTGACCGAGGCACTCGCTTACCCTATCTCCTAACACCTAAAGAGAAACTGGTGATTTAAGCTATAATTTGGAGAGGAGCAGTATACCAAGAACTTAACAAGACTTACCTCCTGGCTAAAGCTGAGTACTGTGCCACGTTTCTCAGAACAAGGGCTGCAGTTAACCGTACTGACTTCGTCAACGGCGATTCTTCTTCACCCTGGTGGACAAACGTTAACAATAAGGTTTAAAGGAGAGAATGAAAACGGAGAAGCAACTGAGGACATACAAGTTTACAGTTCATTACGTCTTAAAATGAGCTCTTGATTTTTTTTTTCAGGCGAGAATGGTTACAAAGAATCATAAATAAAAAGACAATTTGACATTTTAAAATGACGGGTTAATCACAGATTCCTCTAAAGGTGATTACAACCGTCCTTTTAATTTCCAAATTTTTACTCCGTGACGCGCCTAATTACTAAAAAGCTTTATTAAAAAAAATTTTGAATTCGAGGCAACTAAGAATCCCTTATCGTGCAACCACCGGAATACAAGTCCTCCGAATGTGATAATCAACAAACTACTTTGCTAAAACGCTTAGACTGTAAGCTTTCAACTCCCGTTCTAGCACCTTAAATCACGGCCGTATAACTCAAATATTTCTAACCTGCAATGATTGCAACATGCGAGCTAGGAAGTGATATGCAGGAACAAATGACGTGGACGGAGTGGAAGGCGGAGGAGGCTGGGGATTAGGCTGGGGATTACGCTGAGGTTGTGGAGGAGGTTGCACAGGAGGAGACTGATGTTGAGCTGGTTGGGGCGGGAGAGAGTTGGGAGCGGGTGACGCTTCACTGTGTTTTTGCTGCGGAGACACAAAGTAAGAAGGTTAGCTGTGACAATAATTTTTGACATTGTTGCGAAATGAGTGGAGGATAGAGATCTACACATCAGTAAACACAAGTGAATACAATAATCACTTCCGAGAAAAAGTGAAAAAAAAGACATAACAACATCAGCTCTTAACAAATGACAGCAAAATCCGAAATACAGCGGGAATAACTTTTCTTTTCAACTATCACTTGTTTGAATGAATCCACGACTTGGAGACTGAAAGCGGAAAAAAACCAAATAAAAGAACCTTTTAAGATGCTTCAATTATTCTTTGTTTAAAGAGTAAAGATATGTTTTCTTACCCAGGAAAACTTACCTGAAGGTGAAATAAAAGTGACGAACGTGAGCGGCGCACTGATGGGCAACCTTCCCACATACACGACATGACCAGACTGTCACGAGGGACATGTTCACTAACCACGTGTGCAAATAACTCTTTGCTGGTGTCAAATGAGCTGTAAACAATAAAAGGAAAAACAGATCAATTTGTAATTTCTCTAGTAAAATCTGCTTTCGGTTCGTTGATATATTTCGCTTTTAAGCAACAGAAGCAGCATTGACCTGTGTCTAACTAAAGCACCCTAATGTAACAATTACTACATTCATCCCACTTTGACCGTGTTCTTTGGCAATGAAGCAACCGTTGTTAGCGAGTTATTACGATATTGTGTATGTATTGTTTAGTGAATGCACTATCTCTGGCAATTTATGTCGCTACCAACTGAATAAGTCGATTTAGTCGAGCCAACAAAACATATCACTGACCTATAGCAAGTAGTCCATCGACATCTAAAAGGTTTGAAAGACACCATCTGAGGTGCTGAAAACTCGGCTTGGCTAACATGCGCAGGAGAGGTAGCTGCAAACACCTGAGGAGCAGTCGGAGTAACTAGCAAGGATCCAACTGGGTTTTGAACAACGTTCTTCACAGCTGGTGGCATGGCAGGGTGCTGAAACTGCATGGGGCTAGTTGGTGGTCTAATTTGAGACGTAGATGTTGCCTCGTGAATCGCTGCCCCAGGTGTGGCCACACCTTGAGTCGTCACATCCGGGTGAACAGTCACAGATTTTTGCTGTTGCTGTAACTGAGGCTGCCAACCAGGTGATAAACCCAAGCTCAGAGAACCAGGAGGCACAGTAGCACCTTGGGGCACCAGGGGTGCACCAACTGGTGAGGCTACCTGAAATCCAATAGCAGCAGCAGGCTGAACCCTGCGAGCAGCATGTGGTGCTACCGGCAGTTGCTGATGTTGAACTCCACTTGGGGCCCAGCCGGGTGGCATTCCTCTGCTCGGAGCGACATTTCCACGTGGTAAGGCTGTTTGCTCTGCAGCCATTTGCTGCCCTCCATGAAAAGATGGAGCCATCAAGGGTTGTTGAATACCTAATCCTTGAGAGACTGGAGCTTTGCTATTGACAATATCTGGCCCCTGAGGTCTGGGCAGTATGTTTTTCGGTGTCGTAAAAGGCTGAATGAATGAAGAATCATGAGTTACTACCATTTGCTGAGAACTCGGCTGGTTATTTTGATGTGGAAATGTAACTTTTTGTACATTGACAGACGCTGACGAAAGGCTTAAGCCTGTCTTTGACTCAAGATTCACATTGTTTGTAGAATTCCAGGGTGAATTTCCTGTAAGTGATAGCCGATTGACCGTAGCATTATACTGGCCAGGAACGGGGTCTGGTCTCACCGTTGGAGGAATAGGAATCTTGCCTTGTTGCTGCGTAGCTCCAGCAGGAATGCCTTTATCGCTGGATACAATTGCACCTTCATTACAGGTTCCCACGGGAAAATTTGGCATCTTCGATGCCGTTTGGTGAGTGCCTTCAGTACCATTCTCCATCGGATCTATCCTTAAATCTCCTTGCAGAACATCACTAAACAAGCCCGTATCTGTATCGCTCTCCTCTAAATATTTACCAAAATCCGAATTTGTTTCGCTTCCAAAGAGATCTGGTGATGACGCCTTACTACTACTGAGTCTCTCTCCGTCGGAAGCAAGAAGGTCTATATCGGACGAATCGATTCCACAAACGCCATTAAGAGGCAAATGCAAATCCTTATCTAAAAGTTTATCAATCAGTTTGTTCCTTGGATCAGCCTTGATGTCACCATTAACAAGAGGGGTTGGACTTCCAGTTCTAGATGGTATCGACGAAGAATTTTCTAATTCATTTTCAAGGGAGGACATTCTACTATCCAGTCTTGGCCTCTTTACTTGTCCAAACTCATCACTAGCATTATCGCGCTGGCCATTCAGGTTTTCCTCGTTTGATGCAGAAGTTCTACTCCCGTAGGTTGCATGAATATTCAAGTCTCTTTTTAAAGAACCATTACTGGAAGGGTACAAAGTTGACTTGGGTATACTCTTAAGAGAGTTTTTTTCTCCTTGATTCAACGGCATTCTCTCTAATGACTGATCAAAATGTTCATCAATGTTCGATCTGCAAATTTCATCTCCTGTATTGACTGACGCGTTCCCAGATGACAATTTTGAATGCTCATGGGCAGTATTAGCGTGCGCTGAAGACAGCGAATTATTTGGGATGATATCTGTTCTATTTTTGTTTTCTATGACGACAATTTTTTGTTCCGCTGCGCCCTCTAGAAGGCCTGAAGAAACAACATCTGCTGCCCTCTCTTCCTGTGCTATGAGGACGACACCTTCTTGTCTAATCCTGCGAGAAAAAGAGAACATTCACAAAGTTACACCGTCAGCCGCATTCAGACAATATTCAGACGTAGCTTTTCTGGGATTTTGAAGGCATTTAAGATGAAAGCATTTAGGATGTTTGGATAGCAATCATCAAGTTATTGTTCTGCAAAACTAAATACCTGCAGGTTACGTGTGAACAATTTTTAAAATGTATTACGTAAAAGTTATCAGGGAGAACAAAAAAGAATATTACCCAGAAAACGGTTGTCTGCTGTTCTTTATTAGTCCAGGTCTGACGTTTCTTCCACCATGTCCACCTGATAAGTCTGGTTGAGAACCCCTGAACGGCTGTCCACTCCTTGAGGAAGGGGACAAAACAGGCGAGGGTGGTGTATTGGGTGCATTCTCATGAGGAGCAAAAATCTGTCTTTTTGTAACTTCTTCCCTAAGAAAGGGAGGTCTCACTACTTGTGGAGTTCCGGGATGGCTCCTTGGCTCCTTCCTCAACTGGCTTTCTTGAGATAATTGAACATTGACTCCTGGTGCAGGTTTGGGAGCAAGGGGTGGGTAAGACCCGTGATACAGAGGCCGCCCACTGTAAGCAGGTGGTGCAGGGCGTACACTTTGCTGCTGAGGAAAAGCAGGAGCTTGTTGCCGGTAGGCGGCTGTTGGTCGATATGAGGATGGTTCTGCTGCTGTAACAGGTCTGTGTATGAAGCCTGCTGAAAGTGGTGTCTGAGTTGGTTGTGATGTGAGTGGCTGTGTAGACCTTGCTGAAGGAAGTGGAGACCTCAATAGTGGGATCTGTGGAGGAACAGGACTGCGAGGTACATCAGCAGGGATGGATTGAGCTGGAAAAGCACCACTGGAGCCCTTTTGACCTGGAGACGCTTGCACAGTTGGTGGCATGCTGTGAACCATTTGCTGTTGATCTCCTCTAGATGGGCCTGGACTTTGGGAAGATATGGGCATTCTCTGCATGATCTTCCCCTGGGAATGATGCTGGAGGGCTTGTGGATTCTGTGCCTGCAGAGCACTAGTTCCTTCCACACTTGCTCTATGCATAGCTGCTACTCTCTCAAGGGTTTGAGCCTTATCAGTTGGACCAAGACTCCTTTGCGTTTGCCCTCCGATCATGTGCCGTTGATTGGCCACAGTTTGGAGATTTTGCTGTTGCAAAGCTGGTGTAGTAAATTGTCTTACTCCCTGGGAAAAAAATCATCAACAAAATTAACCAGTAGGTAACTACAGTGCATTGAGTGAGCCTTCCATAACTTATGAACAACTGTACTTAAAGTTATCAGTGGGAGACCATTATCACTAACTTGAGAGTGGTTTTCATGTGAACTCTCTTATTTTTTTCCACACTGAACAATCATTCACATAGAGGTTTAGTGTGTCAGCAGACAACTCAGATGGTATATATTACATCACACCATACAATGATGCCATCTCTTAAACCATTGTCTGACGATTTGAACATAATTTCTTTTTACGGACAAATTTGTGCCCTTCTTTTACTTGACATGATCATACACGAACCTGATCTACCGTTGCTTGAATGGCTCCCTGACTAGATGTACTCGGTCTTCTTGGAAGTTGGGCCATTCCAAGCATCTGTGGTTGATTGCTCACAGAAACCTGTGGTGTGGACCTCTGTTCATATTGCCTCGGCATTGATGAAGGGAGTGTTTGCTGTGCAACTGTCACATTTTGCTGTTTAGGTGGATTCCATCCTGGGGTCATTTGACTCTGAACAGGAGGGGTGGGAGTCCTATTGATGGCCTGCTGACCAGGGGACATTCTCTGTCCTTGCTGCTGAGTTGCTAGATGAGGGCTTGCAACATGCTGAGGTGCTGGTGAATCTGTTCGGCTTTTAACTGGAAGTGGGTTAGCTCTACGTTTTAAACCTGCTAGGACGTATTGGACATTTACCCCAGACTGCACCCTTCGAAGCTGGCCATCAGGAAAAGCCAATCTGCAAAAAAATAAATTAACTGTGTCACTGACAGATTCACACAAATTTTTTCAAAGGAATGTCAAGCTTACAGGAAGCTTATCCTGGTTTCACTAGCATGAAGCAACTAAAGTATAACTACTCCTCCTGAACGGGATGCTAGTAAACAGCAGGAAACTCCCAGTAATTCATCCACTTTCCCTGACAGTCCACCAATACCTATTCATCCTCCTTGGAGGAGAGAGGGATAATGAGAGTAAAGCCTGTTGCCCATGAACACAACACAATGACTAAGACAAGACTTGAAAAAAAAAAAAACTTTTCCATCAGAAGTCCAAAGCGACTGGCTCAGAGAATCTCAAGTCTTCCACCAAAGAATGTTAACCCTTTCACACAATACATTTATGATAGTTTTAGATCTAAAAATCTGGTGAGAAATAAAATAATGTCCCTTAACTAACATTTTTCTTACTTCTCAACATCTTTCTGATAGAAAATATATATATATAAATTATATATATTCTAGGAGTAAATTTATTCTTGGTAACTCCTAAGAGAGGAAAGGTTAATAGCAAAGATTGACTCAAAAATCCTGACTAAAACAAAACTCATCACTTACTTGATGATGCGATTAAATGCTGTTGCATTAAGGATTCCTACTCTAGCCAGTCTACTACAAGATGACAGATAGTCTGCATATATGTCAATGCGAGAAACAGAATTTCCAGGTGAATGTTCATAAGTTCCCTGAAGCCTGTAAAAAAACAAAACAAAACAAAACAAATTAATAACAATCACTAGGAGTTAACTAACACTGATACAAATACTTCATTTGCAAAACTATGTAGAAACCTGACCCAAGCCCAGTTGAAATAAAAAGGGGCAGTTCAAAGAGATTTCAGTAGCAGTTAATTGTACTTTCATCAACAGGAATTCTTGAAAATTCAAACAAGTAAAATGATTATTTTACTGATTTGATAATTTAATTAACTTGTCCTTCTTAAAATAAGGGAGGACACTGAGAGGCAAACTAGAACCAATAGGATGAATTTCCTCTTTACATCTGTATTTGAATTCTTAACTGGCCATTAATATTCTAAGAGTATAATCTACTTCACTCTAATTGTGGTGTAGCAAACAAGAGCTTAGTGGCCCAGTGGACTTACCAGTTGAAAGTAAAAGTCTCTGGGTCAATTTCAGTTCCTGTTGTCTTGATGGGGGCTGGTGTAGGAGAGGGACTGGTCACTGGACCAGGGGATGGACTGGAAGATGGGGCTTGCTGTTGTTGAACTGGTTCTCTTGGTTGTGGTGGAGCAACTGGAACAAAAACAAACATTAATTTTTAAAATCATTTTCCAAGGTTTAGCCTCCTTGTTACTATATCCCATCCCACATTTTAAAACAAGAACATGTCAAATAAACTGCATGTTCAACTCCACCTTCAACTAAGCAAAAACTATTTCTCATATGACTAGTTTTTCACACTGATTGCTAGCATCCTTATACACAATACTTAATAGGTACATCAAAAATCATTCAATTATCTTTGCTATTGGTGTGCTGATCATCATTGCTTGTGATCAAAATCCAAAACAACTGTTACGCTTGATAAATAATAGCATGGGAAAATGAAGAAAAATAATAACAATGAGGACATTATAAAATGTGTGGGGTCCTTTTCAGGAGGCATGATGAAGAGCAATACATGCATGTGTAGATATGATAAAATACAAGCAATTCTCAATAATTGATGATTGATTCAAAATATTTGACACCCCAACTAATTGTGTAATAACCTGGTGTTGTAGCTGGTTGTGGCTTTGGTGTTGCTGTTGCTGTTGCTGTTGCTGTTGCTGGCAAGGCAGTTGGAATCCTTTTTTCTAAGATTTGCACCTCTGATAAGGCTTCTGGTCCAAAAGATTCTGCATCCAAAGTCACCAAACACACCAGAATATCTAAATAAAAATACCCACTCATTGTTTGAAACTCTAAATGATATTACTGAGAAGTCAAGCAAAGATAAGATGGAAAAACACTCTTTTAGTTTGCATTGTACTTACCAATACTATGATTAACCTCTGCAATATGATCAGATGTCACTTGCCCTACTCCAGACAAATTGTAGAGTGATTCCAGAGAAGACAAAACCAACTGAAAGAAATTACAACATTTCAGCATATGTGTAATTACTGTATCTGTCTACAGTACATGGCTACTTTCTAATTTACTCTCTCTGCTTAAAGTTGCCTTTGTAAACTGCGATAGCAGACAACTATAGTCTCGTATATGACATTACATCAGTTTAAAATGTTAACTAAGTACACAGATTTCTGCTTTAAATGTACCTGCAAGTGCCACAAAGCACTGCAGCTAAGCTACAGGTGCAAGTGACTAAAAGAAGTCAATATTCTCTCCTGAACTAGAATCAATTTTGAAGGAGCACTAAAATAAAATTATTCAAGCACATGTATTTTGATTACCTGAACATCACTGATAATCAGAACTTTAATGAGTGATTGATAAGCCTCAGGTTCAAGGCCAGTTTCTATAACCTCATCATTTCTTTCCAGGGTACACAATTTGCCCAAAACATCCATGGCTAATGAACATAAACCATCATGAGCAGAAGTTAGTATTAATTCCTACAAGGGATTTTCTTTCACCATAGATGATGTTACTTCAATCTCTTTTAACATAAGCCTTGCAAAATTCATGAGCAAATATAAGCTTACCATTGATGACATGGTAACGATCTTTATGATCTAAAAAGCAATGCAGCATCTGAAAAAACATCTGTGTACTTGTTGACTCAATTGGGTCCATTAGCATCTGATAAAGAATGAGAGAGCAAATTTCTTGTGAAAAATAATAAATAAGTAAATACTGTAGGCTGATCAGCTGGGTGAGGCTACAGTTGTCCAGATTATAGACTGGTTTGAAAAGTTGAGTGAAAGTAATCCTCAGAACCAAATGACTTTACCTTATCATGACAATCAAAAATCAACTGACTGTTGGTTCTAGGTTCAAATGATTTACTAAATCAATTTTTAATACACATACTGTATTTGGATGCTTACCTTCTCTGCTAAATTCGAAAGAGTTTCCCAAGCCATTCTTTGCAGAAATCCATGATTACTGCAAATGCACAGCACTAAGAACCTAGAGGAGAAAAAGAGATATCCACTTAGGTTTCTTATTTTCTTTCCTGCTTTGGTAAAAGTTTCAACAAAATGGCTTACACAATATAGATAATGATAGTGACCACAACTAATGGTTATGATTTCCTGTTTCTAATTAGTCATATTGCTTCACAGGAGATTTAACTTGAACAATCAACAAGAAGAAGAGATGCATTGGGCCTTTTACTTAATTTTGATGTCCAGAAACACTACCAATACTTACTTCAAGCACAATGGATGGCTTGCAAGCACATCAGCATTAGCACTGTCAAAGGAGAAGTTGTAAAAGATCATGCCAACCTGTGAATAGAGTACACCAAAAAAATTAAAAAAATGTTTCATAGATGATATAAAAAGAGATTAGGCTGTTGTTTTACCAGCTGTAACAATATTGTGATGTAGAGAGGAGTGATTATCATGAAAAAGGCAAACACTCAAAAATAACACCACTGCTTGTTCTTTCTCCACTGTTTACACCTATTACATGAAGGGAAACAGATGGGCTAGAGTGGAGATGAAATAAAGTAACAGTCCCTTTCACATAACTACCAAGAATTAATAACATCATAATAGGCAACAATCATTTAACATACATGTAAATAAGAACCCTTATATTTAGAGTTGTTTTGAGTACTACATGTAGAGTCGTGTCAATAAAATCTACACACAGACAAATGTTTTCTGACTTACCTTGACCAAAGTATAGAAATCAACTAAAGAGTATAATCCAAAATACTTAAATGCAAAAGGACCAGATAACTGTACCATTATCTTGCCTTTCCAAGTAACCAATAAATAAAAGTAGAGGTAAATGCTTGGGTCAGCACCTGAGAAATTCTTTGGCATTCAACATCCTTAGCACCAATTTTCTTTCTGGAAGGGTGAAAAAGAGATCCCTGGTCTGTAGTCTTATCATCTGAAAAAACAAAACAAAAGATCACAGAATTTGCTTATGTTGCCATTTGTTATCAAAACCCTTATAAAACAAGGGGAATGATTATCCAACCTGTTTCAGGCATCTCATGTATCTGAAAAACACTTCAGTGGGGATATTATGAAATGTTATAAAGTGAAGTCTTTGCTTGACATAACAAAGGGGGTTACACATACAGTTACATAATGACATTTGTGAGGTTATTGTCCAAAACATCAGAACTACACATGTAGTTTGAGTGAACTTTTGCTCAAGATAATGAAGTGGGTCATGCATATAGTAAAATAATAACATTCCCGAGGTTATTGTCTGATACATCATAACGACCCATGAAAAAAGTTTGATGAAGTTTTTGCCCCATTGGCAATGATGCATGCTGTGAGGCTTTTCATCCCGAAGATTAGATGAAAGGTAGGGAAACTTCAAATTGTGTGAAAAATTAATCTTGCTAAACTCCTTTTTTTCCTGTTTCAAGGGTCTTGACACTTGACTCTAATGTCTCAAAACTAAAGATCACATCCAATGGACAAACATCTATTTCTCACTTTAATTACTATTAATATCATAATTATTATGATTACTTGACACATACCACTGTCACTACATAGAATGTCCTCGACCCCTTTCACAGTTAGACCTTCCTTCCAAAACTGCAGAAAAGAAGCACAATTCAACAAAATAATCAAGCAACTCTTGCCTTGTTACATGGTTCAATAAAAAAAGTCATTAATCTAAGAACACAAATATCCCTGTTTTACTTTTTGTTATTCCATTCTTGACTTTTTGACATAAAAAGTCTTTGCTTCAATTGCAGTTTTGTTAATGAAATGGTTGCTCCATCATTAATTTGTCTTTGAGAGAAACTTCTTAAATTTTTATTTGGAATAATGAATGAACAAAACAAAACAAACCACAAATATGGCAAAGTCATTAGAAATGTTTGAGACTTTGTTTGAAGCTTACCCTTGTGAAATCTCTCTCCATATCCTGTTTTGCATACCACTGTTCATATAATTCTCCTAGTCCATGGGAATCTTTAAGATAAACATAAGAGTTTTAAGTTTGTTAAGTAGCAGTGAAGAATAATTTTTTTTTTAACTTACCCTAAATACATTCAGTTCTTTAATTTAACTCTACCTGAAAATTTATCCTGCACAGATATAAAAAATATCCATTCTTTATCTGATCAGCAAAATAATCATCCCACCTACCTCCCTTCTAATTGATGAGATAAGTGAATGGTGAATTTACAAAGTATCACTCATCTCTTTTAACCCAGAAAAAGTGTGGAATATCTAATTAAAACAAATTGAAGCTATAGCTACATACCTTCAGAAAATACCCCAACATGTGCAAGTAATGTATCCACCACTGCAGGTGCCTAAAATTGTAATAAGCAAATGATATACCACTCCTAACAGTTTCTCTAATAACCTTAAGCATACTAGTAAGATCAATTATCACTACTTCAAATTCATATTTATAATAATGATCAAGCTCCACTGCTGCAATACAAAAAAAAAATACATGTAGAATTTGCGATTTATATCTCTACAGATACAGAAGCCTTGCTTTCCCTTGTAGTGATGCAGTGAGATTTATCTTTTTTCTCCAGGTAGTTTTAGTTCAAATGCATTTGTCACCTTAAAGGAATTGACTCTGAAACCAGGGTTTCTTACACTGAGTTTGTTTTCTATACTCTGGCCAGTAAGACAAGATTGTCAAGAAATCAATGTAAACAAGTTAGTATAAAATAAATTATTAAATGATTGTTTCACTGTAGAGTACACAACAGAAAAGCTACTACATCTTCCAATGACAAAACATTTAACTAGATTTTTGCTAGATTTTTATCGCTGGTGGATGACTACCATGCTGTTGAAACACTGATTTCATTCCTACCTTGCTGAGATTGAACACGGAGTTGCTAACATTTGACAACAGCATACAAATGTTAATGGCAAAATCCACTTCATTTGGCATGCCACATTGAAGAGAAAGGACAAGCTTGTCAAAGTTTCTTTTTGGATCTATTGAGGTTGAAAAGTAGAGAAAAACAATTGTCAGTCATGTACAATATAGAAGAACAATAACTAGTCTTGACTACACTTTTAAATCTCACATTTTATGAATATTATTTCATACACTTCACCATAACTACTCATAGCCAAAAGTTCCTTCATTAAGTCTTGATAGCCATTAATTTCCCTCTTTAATTCACAAGGCAAATTACACAATTTCTACTTGCATGAAAGACCACAATTTTCTAACACAATATATTTTTCGAATGAAATGATTGGGATCTTGGTAAACCATTTCACTTCCAAAAAAGAGTCTCTATCTGATAACAGAGAGGAAAATTCAATTCCAAATCACTGTCATCCTTACAGGTGTGTCTCCAAAAGACCCTGATTTAAATGAGTACCAGAGTGCTTCATGTCAAATTATAAAAGTATTTGTTTATGTGACAAGGCTACATAAATGAGGTTATACTGTACCTTTGCTGGTGGAAATGACGGAAATATAATCTAAAAAAAAAAAAAAAAAAAAAAAAAAAAAGCTGGGCTAAGAACCTGGTTTTAGAAGTCAATGAGTTCTATTCCTTGCTTTGTTGTGACACTCAGAGAAACACTTTCAAATTGATATCCTCATTGTACCAGGTTTAAGGCAAAAACGTAAACTTAAAATGCCAAAACAGCTGGGGATTACTACCTTGCTCTCTGAACCAAACATCTCCCTTCCCCCAGATATGCCATAGTAAGTCAACAGACATTTAACTTTTATGAAAATGTGTTTAAATACACTCACTATGTCAGTCAGTAAGGTAATTTGGGGACTAATCAATAACTTGTTACATGTTCAATTTTCTTACATTGAATAATAAGGTCTCATATTTACTTGAATTTCTATTTCAGTTTCAGCACTACTTTTTGCTCCAAAAAAAGAAAGCCTCTTGACAATGCCTGCCAACCAAAGTTTTATCAATGGATACTAAGTAATTGTATTGCCACTACTTGAATCACATTCATTTTTCATGGGAAAATGAATTCTTAATGTTAAATTGTACACAATATTCTAAGAAAACAACAGAAACAAGACAAACCAGAAAATTCAATTTCGACTGATTGCACAACTAAGGTACATGACATAATTACCTGATGTTGCCACTGAAGGAACGTGTTGAGTGAATGTGCCTCCACCAACTGGTGTATGGGGTCTTCCAGCTGCTAGAACATCCTCTGCATCTTCCCCAAAGAAGTTGATTCTCTCAAAGCTTTCCAAATAGCTAAAATGAATGATGTCAACAACATTTTTAAAAACAAAGTCTTATTTATAGCCCGATGTACATAACAATACAGCAAGCTGAGTTTTACATCTTAAATATTACTCTTTAGCCCCTGTCAGAAGTAGACAGGAGAAAAAGGATTTACAAAAAAAGATCTTCCCAAGAAACTGCTATGAGCCTAATGATCAGCATGTAGCTGTGAAAAAAGAAGACTTAAAGATTCAGCTTGTATGACTGAAAATCAATATCAACCTTCTACCTGGCTGACTTTTTGTTTTGACATCTTGGATATGAAACACTGAGCAAGCAGTTTTCCAATTCCTCATCATCAGTTTCTTATTCTGAATTTGTCTTTTTATCTATGCAACAAAATAATCTATTCTGTCTTTAAGAGTATAAATTATACAAAACTAATTTGGTTTAGATCACATTTTCATTAAATATATTCTAAATTATAAAAATAATGAGCTTTAATAGAGGATATGTCATTTCAAATGTAAACATTGAAATATAAGAATAACAGAGAACTAATCAGATAAAATATACAAATGTTACAACACAATTATCTAATGCCTTTCCTGCAAAGAAGTAGAGCACCTTTAATAGATGAATGCATAATGATTATGGTGCAATGACCTTGTCCATACCACAAAAGTGAAATCATTTCCCACCAAAATTTCATGCATAAGGTACAGATTCTTCAGGTAGGAAATTGCTCAGCCTGTTACAGCTTTTAATGACTACAAGCTTACAATTACCCAATAAGATGTTAAAATTCTAGATTATCCCTAAAAAACATTCTACTCGCTGAAATTATCTCAAACAAATTTACTCTACAACATAGTGTCTTCGTAACTGTACAAAGTAACAAGATGTTCGACCTCTGCCACAAGACAATAATTGTTCAAAGTAGCACGTTTCATTTGCATAATGAAATATACTGCTCCTGACACATTTTACAAGGCTTTCACTGCCGGTCCAATGGATACTTTCCCTTCGGATACAGAAAATTAACTTGACGAACGACGAAAATTATAACAATTTACACGTCGGACCAAAGTAAGACAAGTACAGAAATTCGATCTGACGGGTCACAACAAACATAACCACGCACAAAGAGACAACGAAAGTCTTTTGTTTAGCTTTTTCAAAATCAATTTTCGACGAGAATATGATGTAGTGGAAGGCAAAGTGATGTTTTAAATCTAGGAAACCGGAAATAAGCCGTCAGAAATAACCCATGTTAAAATTACCAAAAAGATTACGGAAATATGGGAAAAACGTGTCCTTTACGTTCAAATGAAACAATCTTGGTGACAGCAGGCCAGGACATCCCCAGCAACAAGGAAATTATAGAATTCTTCGGTTAAAACTTCACATGATGTCAAAAATTCCATAAGGTGATCTACAAACAGAGTTAATTTTATCTTAACCTGAATAAAAGTTGAAGGTAAATACTTATTGAGGATAACGGAAGTTCTCCCTAACTATCGAGCTCATAAGCTATTCCCCTATAACAGGACCATACATGAATCAGTTTCAATGGTCACTACTATGGTCTTAAACCGTCTAGATGTAGCCTTGCGTTCATATTTCAACTCAAGAGGCTATTAATTAGAACGTGGAACTCTTAAATAGACAAAATGTCCATGCAATTGGAGGTTTTAACGTCGCTTACCGAGAGTAGTGTTGTCGTAAAGCGAAAGCGGCGTTCGTACATGTTGGCGGCAAATTAAAAACTTCAGCAATGTCTCGCCACCTCTTCTCCTCTGTAACCTAAAAAATAGACAAACATGGATTCAGTCACAACTCAGTGGTTCTTTAAACGTAAAAATAGAGGAGTGAGAGTCTAAAATTGGAAGAAAACGCGGGAATTTTCGACGACCTACCTTCACCCAGCCACCGGCTGAAGTTACCTTGCGGTACAAGAGGTATAAGTCTAAATATTGCCCTCCTAGCCACGGCAATCGTCTAAATGGCGTCCTAGACGACAAGACATTAGACAGAATAAATTTCCTGCTTTGTCGCAACAACACAGAAACTTTCTAGCAAGAAGCCTCTAAACTATTCCTCATCTTACCCCTTAGACTCGTGAAAGTTCTTCAACTTTGTCATAAATCCATTGTATTCCTTTTCGTAGGACAGAGAGTCAATGCCCAAATGCTGGGCCATCTTTTGAAAGTGCGACGGTTGAAACATCGTGTTCCTCGATTAAACTTTATTACTATTATGCCACAAAGCTTGTGGAACGAGTAAAAAGGAGGGAGTTTTAAATTTCGACTCTTACGCGCGTGAACCAATCACGGATTCTCGCCGATCCATACAACAGATCCAAAATACACTGAAAAATATCTACTATTCCGCGCTCCTCGGTGAAGAAATTGCTCAAATTATCTTGAAAGGTGATGGCACTTCCAATGGAATAAATCTTCAATCCAGTAATAGCCAAAATTCCTCAAACTTTTGGCCAGAGTTTGCGCGACCACTGGACCACGGCCATTGTCAATGAATCGATTACCTCAGTCCATCATAAATAAAAGCAAAACTGCATGAAAGGTAAATCGCCGCATAAGGCTCGCCGCAAAAACACACAAATGAACGTCTGTGCACTAATAAATTAACCAGTGCCCCGATAAAAACTCAAACTTTCGTGGGAAAAGCCTGAAAAAATCTTGAATGCACCAAAACCGCTGTCCTTCCCGCTTCTAGCCGTAAAAGCCGTTCTGCGGCAGGTATAACAATGTTTTCGACCCTAAGATAAACGCCACAGTCCGTAGATTTAACCCTTCCGTGCGCTAGAAAATTTACCATCCGTCAAGATGATCCCATATGCCAATAAAACCCTCCATTTTGGTATGTACCACCAAATTGCATTCATCACATCGAGCCTGAACTTTTACTTCAAACACGAGATACAGCACTAAAGCGCTGAGCGAACTGCTATAGAGAAATGACTTGCAATCTCTAATGTTTGTTTCAAATTTTCCGACGAAAATGAACAAAATTACCCCAAACTTCCCTTGAAATACATGATATAGCCTTCTTAAATATTCTGATTTACTCCTGACCATCACAATCAATAACTCTGAGGAAAATTGTTAAATAAGCTATATATTATTATGATCAACATATACTTTCTTCTAAAATACCAAACGATTTGTAATTTTGCTCTAGAGGGGGGTACGAGTATTGTTCGTATGTGAACTGTTGAGGACTGGGAAATGTTTCGTGACTTTAAAGCAAGAAACTTTTGATACTCTTTGTCTCGAGAACACAGTAGAAAAAACCTCAGGGGATGAAAAATGATTAAACAGCTTAAATTTTGTTTTAGTGAAAAAAGATATTTAGAGCTTCTCACGCTACAGAGAAAGAAAAAAAAAATAAAAACAATTCGTCTCTAACCCTGATCATTGCCGTATCCCAACAGTGACCTGAAAATTGTAAGCAAACCATCTTTGATTTCCTAAATTCAATCATGATTATTGTCATCTTAACAAACAGATATACCCTATGGAAAAATAACACTAGATCTTTTAATTTGTGTTTACCAGGATCTTAGAGAGCTGGTCGTGACTGAGAAAGTCTTCCCACAAACGTATTTTCATTTCGTGACATTTGCTTTCGTGACAATTTCCCCGCCAGATTACTGAAAATAATAATTATGCACAAGTTTCCTTGAATCTATCGAAGTTAATCCGTTAATGAAGAAGGTGATTTTAAATGCTTGGTTTCCCCTTTTATTTTGTTTTGATAACAGTAATAATGATTGTAACGTATACGTATTTTATCATTTTCTTTCGCACCTCAAAATATCAACTGTGAAAGCAACAGAGACATTACTCAAAACTGAAACATGAAAATGAAATAGGAAAAACGGCAATGTTACCGCATCCACCTTCCTTCCTTTCATAAGTTATTTTTCTTACTGAGAAACACATATGTAAATAGATAAATAACAAGGAAATATGTAATTCATGAAACAGAGATGAGACGTTGAAGTGTTTTTGTGACTCCCATAGCCTATTTGGGTACCTGGCAACTATGAAGCTTTCCCTGACAAGTTTTCACGAGGAGTCAAAATCGAAATTTATTACAAGTCTTCCTTTGGTAAGTCTCCTTGACAAGTTTACCCGAGGATTAAAAATCGAAAATTTATGACAAGTCTTTCTTTGGCCTTAAGTCTCCTTGTTCAAATATTACAATTTCAGTTTTGAACTACGAGATTTTTCGCAAAATAATTATTCCCGAGCGTGGTATGCTAAAGTAAATACGGTTGAATTTAATTTTTTTCGTTTGTTTGTGTGTTGCGAGTGGAAAATCTATATTGCAAAGCTACTTAGTAATTTTTGTCTACACACACTTCCTGAAAGTAGAAAATAAACATAGAGTACAACGAGGAAAAAGGAGTAATTATGTTTGTTGGAAAGTTAACTGTTGATGATAAGTATAAGTACCAATGTGGATATGGGTCGGTTATCAGAAGGATAGCACTTTAAACTGATCGAAGAATGCCAGGGAAGTCGACGTACAGAAGTTACGGATCATGATTTTGCTACGCCCTCAAGAAAATGAAAGAAGTTTCTTGGCTGCAAAATATAAAACGTTTTAGCTTAGAGACCATAATTTATACCAGGGGGCGGGAAGGCAAAAAAGGGTGTGGGGAAGCACATAATATGTTCAGCAACAAGCTCTGGGAGGGTTGTGGTGTCAAACGAACAACTCTGAGATTCACTCTGAAGATGTAGCCCGATATCCGTCTTTAAGGATGCCATTTTGTGAATTTTTGACGCTCCGCCTCAAGAAAGTTACAAGGAGTCACGAAGGAGTAAAATTGGAGCTGTATTTATCTATTTTTGTACTGTTTAAGTCCTCGTCGTTTCCAGGGTCAGTCTTGTTTCTACTCGGCTAAGGAGACCCTAGGAACTTGGTTTAGAAATAAGTAGAAGGAATTCCAAATGACGAGAAAGGGAAAGATTTCCTACGCAGTCTGGATCAGTTAAAGATTGTTGTCAAGAACCGAAATGCATGCAAGTGTGACAGAGAGTCCCGCGCGGGTTTTTGACAGGCCTGGCATTTTTGCAAATCAGCACATAGGAGGGAGAATGCAAATTTCGTTATTCCTTGAATGCTCTTTTTTTAAAGTTTTCCCCATAAGTCCACATTCAAATTTAGGATGTGCTGTTCAGTGGGTTCAGCAATCCTAATGCTCTTGATACCTAAGAGAGTCCATTTACAAAGAAAGATGGTCGCAGCTAAAAAAATTGTCCGCAGAGGTTACTCTGTGCTGTCTTTAGAGCTACGGTGATTAAGCTGTTTGACTGTTTGGCTGTTTTTTTTGGTGGCAAAGGGTTTTTGTGTGACGCATGATGGCCCCAAAATTTGCTGGGACCCAAATTATCTGCGTGACGCGGGACCGGACATGACAACGTAAATGCGTGATTTTCTATTTTACAAGCGCATGACCCGTGGTTTACAAGACTTACTAATTAGATTTCCGTGATAGTGAACGCTCTTTGACTTAAGAGTAAACCAATCATTCAAAGCAAAAAGAGTCTTAACAAAGATCAATAAACCGTGGCAGCCGTGACACTGCTTTGCTGACCTTCGCTTGACCTTTGATGTCTTTGACCTTCCTGGTTGGTCCAAACAATCAGAGCACATTAGGCATAAGTTAATATACTAAACATTTGCACAAGGACTATGACCTTCAGTGTTATTTTTGTCGACCGCCTGGTCGTGATGGTGCGCGAGATCGTATCCAGAAAGACCAGAAAGTATCCGAATCCATCGAATGAAAGATCCAAGAGAATGTCAACCCAAATGACTGAAACTGTAAAATACGTTAGAGTTTTGGTGTCGTTTTGTGCCGCCCGAGAGGATGACAATGTACGCAATGAGTTAGTACACGGGGAAAACAATTTTGACCAAAACGAATTCAAAAGCCACGTTATATCGTTTACTGAAATAAATACAGTTGCCGTACAGAAGGGGATTGGGCAAAACATTCACATAAATAGTAAAGGTGGCGTAAAAGTCTACTCAATCTTGGAGCCATGAGTGGCCGCAAATTGAAAGATAGCCAAATTAGCAAAGTCCATACTAGTTCTCTGGATAACTAATGGGCCATAAATGAGTTCAAACCTCGAAAAAATTGTCAAAACTACGACTACTGACTTATTAAACAACAAACTATGACGACTATGATGCCCAAACGAACACCTCAGAAGCTGAATTGAAAAAATAAAAAATCTTCGTGAACAGAACTTCGAAGGTGAGGCAAACAACAAGCTATTAGATGAAGAGGATACTCAACGAAGCAACTCGAAGAGTAAATACCTAGGCTTAACTCTTGTGTTAAATATCCTGATTCTTTGATTTGTTTTTACAGTGTTCTATATTTGTAAAGTACGATTTGATATTGCGATACGAAGCCCGAGTAAACGCTCTCGGAGCGTCTCGTTTCGACACCCGAGTGGTCTTTACTTGTCTAACCAAAAGCAATAGACATATGAAACGCAATTCATTCCAGGATAAAAACCGTTGAATGCAATATAACTTTTAATGATACATCCGATAGGTTGAAATCTTTACTCTTTTTTACGTGACGCGTGATTGGTTAAAAAAAATTGTCCTTGATGGGTGATTTAAGAGAAAAATTCCGCGTGGTGTGTGATTGGAATTCCCTTTCCCACCGTCATTTAATGGCTTGCACGATCACCAGATCCTTGCTTCCTGTGTCCAGTTTTTCTTCATTGCATAAATTGAAAAACAAAGACTGCTGTTAAAGTGATCTGCCATACAAAACTTACTGGAAAATGGACGCCTGCTTTCAAGACTGGCGATACTCAGGAGTTCAAGAATTACAGACCGATAACTTCCTTAATAATCGTTGACAAAGTGTTCGAACAGTTGCTAAGTAAAAAAGTGCCTGAAAAACTTGACCACAGTCTTTTTCAACCGAAGCACGCCACTATGTTTAATCGGGGACTGGAAACTAGAATAAATGGAAAGGAGTTCAATAGGAATTCTAAATAACCAACACATAGCCTCTATTAGGCGCGAAAATATACACGGAAGAGAAGAACGTAAAATCAGTGGCCATGGCCTGGATTACTTTCAACGTTAATATGATGAAGAAAGGGTTAGCGGACTTAAATGGTTGCATTCTTAGCGCACGTTTTGTATCGCTGGGGTGGTATCTCCCTCCCCAAAGGAAACTTCTCTTTGTGAAATGTCATCTTAAAAACCGAGCAGAAAACGTTAAAAAAGCATTGTCATTTTATTTCGGGCAAAAAAATGAGCTACATGGTGTTTTCATTTAATCTAATTTTAGAAGTGCTGACCTTACCATTAAAAGCAAAATATTACCATAAAAAAATGAAGTGGAATTCTTATTTCTGAGTGTTGTTCTCAACTGAAGATAACTCCCTAACTGTTATTGGATATCTTTGTTATTGAGGGTAAGCACTGCAACAGCAGTTTATCACACCAACAGTTTACCAAATGGCTAAAGCAAGTAGCTCCCAGTCTGATCTTAGAAGTGTAAGGCATACAACAAGCTACTTTTAATTTTTAATCATTAGTACTATAGTCAAGCAAAAGGCTCTCTCTTGGGGGTGTGTTTCGCCTTCAGTTCCACACATGGTCTGTGCAATGTTTCAAAGCCTGGAAAGATAAAAAGCACACATTTTTGCTCTATATTAAAAACGATATTACATCTCAATGTGACAATTTCCACTGATTCAAAAGCGTTATCTAAGTCAGAATAATATTGTGTGACTGATCTTGAGACAGGGGTGAACGTTTATTTTGTACACACTTTTAACCACTCCTGTCACATGTTGACCAAAAATTGCTAAAAAAGTTGCAATACTAGAAAAAAAAAATGTGAGTTGTAACAGTAATCTACTGGTAAATTCCAGAATATGACAAAATGTGTATACCATAGAAAAAGTTGAACAGATTATAGAAAATTTTCCCAAATTACAATAGAGGGCAGTTGAAAAAATTTTGTTATCATGTTGAAGGCATAGAGGAATCAGATGGACATTCTGCTTTTGACATGCCTTCAACTTTAACACAAACTCACAAACTTGAATTCATTTTTTATAAAATTCTACCAAGAAATGGGCATAGGTTGCTCCACTTGACTTACATTGCATTGGATTGCATTAAACTTGTTTTCACACCAGTATGAGGCACCAAGGAAACAGAATTTGCCCTCCTTTTTCAATGTCACCTTTTTAAAGGCAGAGCACAGTCCAATTTCCTGAAAGAGGAGTTTTGTTAGCATAGCTCAGCAGAAAATACACTTTCAACTGCACAGTGACAGTTGAGTTTTTTAGGGTAGACCACTGCAACACCATAAAAAGCAGTAGACCATGAGAGAAACTGGTTGCATCAAACACATATCTTCAGTGTACAAACTGAAGATGAAAAATTCATGACATTTTTTGAGTACACCAACAAAGCACAAGCTATTTGGCAAGACTTGACTCCCTTCTGAAGATAAAGAGTCAAATAAGCACCCCCCTCACTTTTTTATGTTAGAGGAAAAACTTACCTCACATAGGGTTTCTGGATCACTTTCTGCAATCAGATTCAGAATGGCTGGTCCGTACTCAGTCACAATGGCAGTGCACTAGTGGATATTCAAAGGTTAATTTTTTTGGAGTGATTGATGTGTTAGACTAACCTAATTCCATTTTATTTAGACATGAATCAAAGCAAGACAAGAAAGAAAGTAAAAATAATCAGGCAACTGTAAATATTACTGTTAAGTACCTGTATACTTAGGTTACAAGTCATAAGTATTGCCAAGAATTTCATATTTACACTGTAATTTGACAAGTAAGCTTATTACTAAATGTTCTACAACAAGAGAGTAAAAGAAAGTTTATAAGTTTGTGTTTTATACCTCAGAAGAGAGCTGCTCTGGCAGATAGCTGCAAAGTTGTTTCAATACATTTACAATCTCTTGCTGAGAAAAGTAAACAAACATAAAATCAACTAATCATTCACTGAATGTAACAGGAAATAACATCTATGACAAACACACACAAAAAAGAGCAATTTAAATAAAGTGGTTAACAGCAGAAGGCTGGTGACTGGGACCTATTACTGAACAAAAGCACAGCAATCTATTGTCAAATGTATACATCACTGTCATGTACCTGAGTTTCATTGTCTGCCAGTAACATCTTCAAGTAAGTCATGACAGTGTCACAGATTTCACAAGTCTCATTACTCTTTGGAAGATGAATCTTTGGCTTCTCCATGGCTAAAGACAAAAGAACAACCAAGTATGTGATATCTAAGTTGTGAACAGTTGTTCATAATACAATTTATTTCTTCATTAAAGATTATCTTGGTATGGCAGTGGGAAAACTGCTCTCATTAATGGAATGGGTAAAAGAGGGGCAAAGTCTAATCTCACGAGCAAGTGCCCCCTCTTCAATGCTCTCATTTTAAAGGGAACAACTCGTGCCAATCTATTAAAATAAGGATTCTTCATGTAATGCATTATGAGGTTTCTCTGTAAAGTGCTTAGCTTTCCTTAAAATATCTCATATTTTTAAACTTAAGATCAATACATATTCTACTAGTAAAGAGAGATTGTAGACAATTCTTACTGACACAATAACTTTACTACAATTATGTAATTGTAACCAAAGGCATGTTAAATCTCCTTTCCAACTCAACATTGACTTAAAGATAAAGGTTAGTTAAATACAAGAAGATTTCACTTTCAAAGCGATTTGCAAAAATATGGTAAAATGCTTCTCTAGTAACTTGAAGTGCTTGTGTATGCTTAAATCATGGTAATATAAACAAGTGCCAATAAACTCAACACCACACTGTTCCATTTTGCTCTGCAGTTTTTTTTAATTCCCCTTGTTTTTAATAAATTCTCAGAAAGAAGAGATTACCTTTTTGGGATATTTCTATCAGTCTGAATTTTACTTCTTTACCTAGAAATGATTAGAAATCTGATTTTTGACCTTGAAAATGAGAGGTCAACTTATACACAAGTTCAACTTGTACACCAGTAAATATGGTAACTCTCTCACTCCCCTGTCAGTGACCAAGACAAAATTTCTCCTTACAATTTCAATACAATATCAAGCAGAAAAGCCATGAGAACTAAGAAATATAACAATTCTTAAAAGAGGATTGTTAGTTTATCTTATACCAAATTCTCTGAACCAACATCATACAAATTGTATGGTTGATAGTAAGGAGAAATGTTTATGAGATCTTAGGAGTGAAAGGGTTAAAATGTACAGCTAAATAACCTTACTTGAATACATGTTGTTGGTAAGGGACTTCTATTTTTCTAGCTATGGACATCTTCCATTTTAAAGTACTTTTACCTTTTGCCTGACTTGTGCAAAGTTGAAGCGCTGTGCAAACTTCTTTTGGGTCAAGTTCTTGTGCAAGGATTTGCAAGATTGCATCACCATACTGATTGATAAACTGGGTACACTAGGAGCCACAAAAAAAAAAAAAAACCCAGAGCAATTTTAGAGCCTACAACATAACCAAAATAATAAACTACTGCAAGCCTATGGTGAGATCAAACAGGCATGATCTTTGCAAATAATAACATTATTGCTCTTTTTACGATGCAGAAACTTTAGATGTGTGATCCACAACTGTAGTGACTACACTGGAAGGCAAATGATCATCCTTCATAACAAGACTGGTGTTAAAATTTGGGAAAAAAGTATCTTTACAAGATGCAGAAAATTGTTAAAGATTCTGCAATGCACTGCATAGCTTGGAGTGACTTTATCCTTTTATTCTAGCTAAAATTTAGGATAGAAATGCAAAGCTCTTACTATAAAAATAGTTCTTACTTCACTAGAGATTGAAGATGGTAAATAGCTGCAAACTTTGTCCAAAGCCTCCTCAATTTCTTCCTGAAGAAAATAAGTTAAATCTTATTAGCCAATATATAAAATCGCAGACCAGAAAGAGTATAATGTTGGGCTGCATGTTAACAATATAATATAGAATAATAACAAATCTTGATGCAACCTTATTCTACAAATACAGTCTGTCCACAGCTTTGTTGAAAACATCTTCCGTTTAAAGCGCAAAAAGTTTTTCTCACACATCCACATTCCTTAATCTTCAACAAGATACCAATCACAATCACACAGTCAAATGATTTAAGTATCTAACCTCTAAATAACGAAACTGATCATATAATCTGACAATAGATCAGTGCTACTAATCTGATTTGTTACTAAATAGACATAAATGTCTTAGGGAAGTAAAGCTGTATAACATAAATCCAAATGATAAAAACTGTTAGTGAACCCCTGAAAACAGAGTTTCTAAAAGGGTAGGGTAACAACAATCATTGTTTTGAAAAGACACAGTATACTGCAAATACTGGTGTGTAATCTGCACCCCAAGATTGGCAACTCAAATTCTGGAAAAAAAAGTTTGCAAAGAAATCAAAAGAAATAACAAGTGGACTGCGCAAAGTCACTAAGATGGAAAACTCTGAATACTTTCTGATTACAAACTGTACTAATCTGATAGGATAATAACACAAAATGAAATTCGGCTCTAGAAATAAACACAGAAAAAAAAGTAAAGCTTGTATGCCAGTGTTCACTGAATCTTTTGTAATTTGTTTTTTAATCCACCCCCATGTATCTATCTCCTGAATCTTTTACGCACCCGAGTGGCATTCTGCTTGAGGATAGAATCAAGTTTGTCCATGATAAACTCGCACAAAATACACTCCACAGAGGCCTTGACTGGTTTGGATTTGACAACAACTGGCTTGTGCTTGGCAGCAAGAGCAAGAGGCTTCATGAGTTTTATCATCTGTTTCTTCAAAGGCTTGAAGATGAGCTTGGCGTCGACTTGCTTCACCTCACTTGAACATAATCCCAAAGTTGTACAGGCTTGCTGAGGATCAGCCTTTAATCAGAGAAAGTTTACATCTTACACTGTGTTTTTGAGTTTGATTCTATGACTTGCAGATGTCTTCTTTGCATTGGTGACAATCTGACAACCTTCTTTAACTTAACAAATAGAAATAAAAATTCCCATGACTTTTCATTTCTTTACACTAATTAATTCAATTTCCTCTGAGGTTTGAAACTTTAAGTTTCTTGTCAGAAACCAGAAGAAATTTATTTTAAAAACAAATTAATACATCTTGACTGTATTGAAAAGGCATTCAATTTGGACATTTCTGTCAATAATAAAACCTTAAAAACTTACCAAGTACTCCAAAATGGTATTCATAAGCAGTGGTTCATACTGATCAACTAAGGATTTGCACTGCAATTAATTTAAAGATATTTGTCAATGAGTCAAAACAATTGAAAACTTAACAGTCCAAAACTATATCTTAATTCAACTGACCTGTAATAAGTTTCAATTGTGCATATTTTGGACATACATGTAGAGGATAAAGTCAAGCCAATTACTTCAGGCAAGCAAATGATAATAGATTACCATCTATGGAGATCTGAAAATTATTGTAAAATGTATTTTGCTGCTTAGCTAGTAATTTGAAGGGTGATATCAAGACATTATGTGTGCCTTTAACCCTTTAACTCCTAGAAGTGATTAACTTGCAACTTCTCCCTATAATATCCGTATATTATCCAGCCACCAGGTTATGAGAATACTCAAACTTATCAGGAAGTTGTTACCCTGACCTAACACCAAATTCCTATAACTTATTTACAAGGAATTGTGTGCCAGTTAGAGGGGAGAATTAACAATCAGATCTTGGGAGTTAAAGGATTAAGGGATAAATGAAACCAACAATTTTTTTTTCTCAGTTTGTCTTGAGCTTGAATTTGTGGGTTAAGTTCACAACATCACCTAAGGTGACTACTGTCACCAATGGAGATAGACTTTACAGCAGATAATTTCCTACAGCTTTTTCACTACACTGTATTTAGTATCTATAAGGAGCTGTGGTCCATCAACAAGTGTCTTCCTTAATGTTGAAACTTGCTGGGATATGGGAAGATTTTAATAAAGTTCTAAAAGGTGAACAGCTTCAGGCCTCAATATCTATTTGAATTGTCACCTACCACTTCTGCATAAGGTCCAGCAAACTTCTCACAAGCTTCCTCTACCAGAGTAACGAGCTCTGTCTGAAAAATTTTTTTGATATAGCTGTAACTTAGACGGTTTGTATCAACTTACTCTACAGCTGTTAGGGTTAATGGTCCAGACTTAAATTTTACAAAATTGCATAGTTCTTTAAAACCTATAATAGTCCACAATTCTCACACATGAAGACAGAAAAGAACAATGCTGTTTTAATTTATTACTTTCATTTGATAGCATTCACAAACATTACGTGTAACAAATTACAAAAACTTTTTTTGTACACAGTTTCACTTTTGTGTTACTTTATACTCTACTTGAGACTGAGTTAAGTTCTGAACAGTGTTTCTTAGGGAGGTCTTTAAATTCTACTAGCGGCTCTCAAAATATCAGAGAAAAACAAAAAGACATGTACAATCAAACTTAAATGACTGACTTACTTGAGTTGCATTTTTCTCCAGGTATGCTCTGATCAAAGGGTCAAGTTCTTTACAAACATCACAAGCTACCTGATAAAAGAGAGTGTGTACACATTTAGATTTCTCAACTTAATAAAAAGGCATTTTGCTTGGGATATCATTCTTTGTAGGTAACATTACATAACTTAGCAACTGTATTTAATATTCAATTAAGGGCCCTAGCCCTTAGTGCTTGCTTAACTTTTTGAGGAAGTGGGTACTTATTCAACGCTGGGTGCTAATCAAATTTTCACCATCTTAAGAATGTATTAAGTTTATTTTGCGACTTACAACACACTGAATAATAACAATACTAAAAGATGAACTAAGGCAGAATCTAACAGTTCCTTGAAAGCTGTCTAAAAAATACTACAAAACTCCATCTTTAGGGGAAGTCATTTAGTGGTACTTTGTCAATTGAGGGGTGGGTGGTTATTAGAGGCTCAGTATTTGTTAATTTACCTACCTTTACGGTGGGCGCTTACTTGAGGTGGGTGTTTATTTTGAGGTTGGACCTTAGTCAATGGTAGTTATCTGTTAAGCATGCTGATGTATAACTTCAACTTATATATATATATATATATATATATATATACACATATATATATATATTGGTGCCTTTAAACATTAAGAATGTTGGCACCAACTCATCATGGGTTAAAATGCCCAAAATTTCCCTCCAGATGTCTAGAAAATAAACAAAAAGGTGTTTACGTACCTCATCTTTTACAGACCAAACTTTAGCGCGACAATGTTCCAATGCATTGCATTCTACAGCTTGTTTGTACTTTGCACACCAGTAAGATGGTCCCCATGAACATCTCTCTTGTCCCAAAGGGGTTGCACTAGCTACAAAATATTTGTTTCAACAATAATAAGCCATCAGGGAAAATTCACAGTACTCACTACCCTTTATCTAATTCAAGTCTACCATTAACATACAAGAGTTGGGAACTATGGTTGTTTAAGCTGGAAAACATTGTTTTGCAAGTCTGCAAAATTGTTTCAGGCAAAGTTGTAACCTTATTTGTTCCATTCATATTCAATAAAAAAATCCCACATTCTAGGACCGAGTGCAAATTGAAATTTTTGCCTTTACATAAAATGTTTAGGTAGGGGTTTCAGTGAGTCCAGGGTGATTCTTGATCTTGACAAATTTTGGAATTTTCTTGAGGTTGTAATTTATTCTATGTAATTTGCACACCATTAACTCTTGTGTATTTCAGTTTGCTTATAGGTAAAATTTGTTGAAAGAAATTTTCTTCCATGGCAGCATATTTGTCAAGATCAGATTTAAATCAAATACTTTTATCATATAAACTATGGTGTTTTACAAGGATTTCTAGCCCTGTGAAAAAGCCCTAACAACACACATGAAAAAATACAATATTTTTACACCAATCAGCTGCTGATATGTTGCTGGCCTTTTATGCTATTCAGTCAGGTTGATGAATGGACAGCAAAGCCTTCATGATTCTCAATACAAGGCAGTTTGTCTGAAATTTTACAGATTATGGCTGCCAAAACACTGAAAAATCCCTATAGCTTACAGACAGTGACATTCAAACTTTCCTAGAAAGGTAAGAAAACCAAAATACAGAAAGAAAAACCAAAAGTTACATATTCAGTGGCTTTGGTAATGGCATTTCTTGCAGCTGAGAACAAAAATGACAACTGGAAGATTTGCCACTGGCCAATTTCGGCTGTGTATCTGAAAGATTTCTTTTGTCAGTAAGGACCAAGTCAATAACTAAAAATTTTGTGTCATGAAAATTGTGCCTATGGTTTGTTTTTGTAGTGTTCCAACTCATTTTTTATGTTGAGCCTTAGCGCCAACACACTTTGTGATTTTTATTAAGGGATTGTTCATCCTTTTATTTTCATTCATGAATAAAGTTGACTTTTCATTGTCAGTAAAGGGTTGTTGTGTTTATATGATAAACAAAATAAAACACAGTTGCTTGTGGATATGGATATATTCTTCTCATGTTCAACTTGACATCTCACTCGTTTGCTGTGCTCTCTTGTGAGCTATTGAGTCAAATACTTGAAGAGAAATTCCACATCTACACGCACCCATGTATTATTCTCTATTCATTAGTGTCTTTCATATGGTATACAAATTTATGGTTAGGGAATTAGTGGCTCGGAAGCAGGCAATATGGAGCTAAGGTAAATTTCCACAAGCAAGATCCTTTTTCCACAACAGAAATTGTCTTCATTTTATTCTTTAATCTCACTATAATTTTGGAACTGAAATTTTTAAGTTACACAATTGACCAAAAATATTAAGTATTCCTTCCTGTAAATTAGGGAAAGGGAGACTTTCATGGTGGAAAATGAAAATTAGGGCTAACCCTATAATTAGGGGTCATATCACGGATTTTAGTATATCACACCTCATGTGTTTGATGACAAGCCAACAGGCATAGTAAAAGGATTGTATTTAAGAAATAAACAAAACTTTCATGATAAGAATCACCAGTTATTCCTTTTATTTCAGGAGCTGAAGAAAGGGTGAACCATAGTCAGAATAGTCCCTTTCAGACGTTTTAGCTAAAATTTTACTACAATTAGTCCATGACATAACTCGAATGGGGCTGAATATAAACTTGTCCAGACTCTACTTGCTCCTCCCATCCCGTCTGACAAGCAAGAAATCTCTTTAACTAACCATAAAGAAAACAGTCGTAATGTCTAGACGATAAGCTTCAGTTCTTTGAACATTCCTTAAAATGGATTTTGTTGTCGTGAAGTTTGGGCTCAGTGTTTGCATGTCAGGAACTTGTAAATTGATAGTAGCTTAACAAATTGAGCCAGTTTTCAATTACACAAATTTAGCAATACATTCCATCTTCTTTCGGCAGAAGATGGGCCTCGGAATTCGGAGAGTACCAAGAAATGATTAAAAGATTTTAATAATGGTTGATCTATTTTCGGCGTTAATAGTGTGAAACTGAAAGTGCAGCAAAGGAAAATATGTTTTCCAACTGGCGATGAGTGGTATTCACGAATACCATCGATACTGGAGCCACAAAAATGTGATTGAGCTTTCTTAAACTTAGAGTAATGTCTCAGTTGGTAAGGAGCTCGCGGGTAATGCTAACTGAGGCAAAGAAAATTCGTTTCAGCGAAAATCTCCATTCTGAATGACATAATAAACTTAGGTAAAGTTCGGCCAGTTTAGGGAAACGGAAACTACTCGCTCAAAATGAACTCCAAAAAAGATTTGAAATGATGTTTAAAATCTCAAAATAAACTTACCTGAGGCAACGAAAAGCACAAAAGCTAAAGAAGCGAACGACATGTCGATGGGCTCGTCTAGTTGAACAAGAGAGTACCTTTCTAAGAGTGGGGATGAGGAAACTTTGACGCTATTTTTGTCGTGTCGATTGCAGCGTGATAGTCACGAGACGAAGCACCTTATGCCAGCCAATCACTGATCACTTACCATCACATGATTAACATCTTACGGCACGTCCCACTCCCCACCCACTGTGCATCTGTGAGATTTGGCCGAAAGTTTAGTTTTTATTCGCAATTTTTGACGTAAGTTTTGCATTTCGGCCTCTCATGACTAGAAAACGTGAAAAGTCCTCGGTAAACATTCCCCCGTTACCAGTTTGAATGGTCTGTTAGGTAAAGAGGGTGAACCCACTGAACAGTTCATTGAGGTTAGTCCTCAATTCTCCTTAGGTAGCAGTAGTCTAAAATCAGTTTTATTCAAGAGAAACCCTAAAAACTTTTTAAAATAGACAACGAGGATTTCCTCGTCTCAGCGTTATCCACGAGTCAATAGAACAAGTAGGTGAAGAAAATATAGTTAATACCTCGAACTGAGTTGGAACTGAGTCCAACTGAGGGAATAGAAGAGACATTTTGAACGGTCGACCTGTTATATGAAGCTTACATAAAGTACTAACTTACTTCCTAAATTAATTCCCAGTGTCTTTCGGTTACATAATAAAACAAGGGAATGAGAACAGAATCATATCTATGTTGTGACTTTTATTGAAGAAATTTTAGCAGTACATACCCTTTTCAGCTGATGAACGTCAGATCGTAAGTATTTTGAAAGGAATAGAAGAATACAATTAAGAGGAATTGTTAAAAGAGGACATGGATGGCCCTCAAGATGGTGCGAACGTCTCTGACAGTTCAGAGGACAGTCAACGGAAGACTGCTAAGATTGTGTCACATATGGCTTTAGCACACGAATTGCTGATGGATGATTCATTCAAACTTCAGACGGAACTTCCTCAAAACTCGTAAGATATTTTATTCATTTGGTAACTCTATTAACAGTACCCCAAGAAAGGGCTTTACTTTTTCATTTTTTTTACTATTCATCACTACATCGCGAAATAGCAAGAACGATAAAGCGCGCGCGTGTTTACTTACTAAGAAAATTTAAAATTCGCGAGGATCCAGATGTACTTTTTTGGTGAAGACGAAATCATGGTAAATTGTTTCCATCGAACAATTCTATTTTTGCCGAAAGTTTATCATCTCAAAGCTCGCGGCTTATTTACTTTAATTTCTGAGTTGTTGGTTATAATTTTCCCAGCATTGTAATTCATGAATGTGAATATCTGAAAATAATTCATATCCAACATTTTATAAAAAATTTCTTAAAGAATATTTCCCCCTATAAAATTGAAGAGCAGTGATCGGTAGGTACACTGAAGTCCCCTCCTTTTCAAAGAGAAACATAGATAAACCGAAGCGAACGTTAGAGGAAGTAATTTTGTATTCTGAACACAGTTGACACATTTTATGACAGTCTCTCACACGAGAGTAACATCATCATGATGTACCGATTCTCAGAAAAGAGTCTTTTTTGTCCATGAAGTGTAAAAAAGTTGACGTAGGAAATCATTGGCTGATGGATATTCTTGCCTTTTTGATACCTAATGAGTATTTCAGTCAAAAGCAAAATTACTTATTTAATAAAGGGAAGTTTTATTTTCAATTATTTGTGTAAGAGCTTGTAATTGTTGATGCTTCTTCCAGGTCTTTGTCACTAGCACTTTTTGAATAGGAGAATGTCTATCCCCCCTTTATGGAATGCTAGTGCAGTGCAGGTAATCTCCAAGCATTCTTTGGTGTTGCCTTCTATGTCCCAAGGAAGAGAGAAGCACTGTGAGAGTAATTAAAAGCATCAGGCAGAGGATGATCTCTTGTTCCAGAATACAGTGCTCTGACCATCAGTCCACCATGCTCCCATTAATAGAGATACTCACCATCCTTCCAAATATATTTTGAATGCTTATTACTATATCAGCAGCTACTGGTTCTGTTTGCAGTTACTGTAACTGATTCTATTTGAGTGCTTAACCCTTTAATTCCCAAAAGAAATTGGGATGTAACCTCTCCCTATAACATCCATACATTATCTAGCAAACAGGTAATGATAATACTCAAACTTTTGAGGTAGAAGTTGTCTTGATCTACAACCAAATCCTCATAAATAGTTACAAGGAAGTGTGTAGCAGCTAGAGGGGAGAATTAACAATCACATCTTGGGAGTTTAAGGGTTAGCATTCTAAAGATGAATAATTCAAAACTATAATAATTATGGTTGTCTCAACATGCTTCTTTTTTTCTCTCTAGACTTGAAAGACAAGTTAGGGATGTTGTTCACAAGGCATTTTGGGATAAACTTCAGGAAGAACTTAATCAGAAGCCCCCAGTCTTTAATCAGGCATTATCCTTGTTACAAGAACTTAAGGAGGTAATCAATATATGATGAAATGAGTAAAGCAGAATATAGATAATTTGGTTTTATCAATGGTTTGGAAATGTAAAATGGCTATCATAAGGAGTTTCTGGAGCTGACATTCGGGGTGTTAGCCATTCATTAGAGCTGAATGTCGACTGACTGATGATATTAACAACACTTTTAGTTTAAAATTCAGGCAGAAAAGGGAAAACTCTATGACAAAGCTTTTTATTACATGTTTGTTGGGGTGTATTGCAGTTAAGGGCTTTAGAACATTTCTGTGGTTATAAAAGGGTTTAAAAATAATATTAAGTCTACACAAGGATATACAGTCAGGTAAATTTGCAAGGAGACAAGGAAAAGTAGTGAAGAATACATTCAACTTTACACTTAGTTTAGTAATTTCACACTTCAGTTCTTTGAACTTGACATCCAAAATGGCATTTACTCTGTGCTTTGTCCTGAGGAGGAGTAGGGCCATGAGAGCCAAATAGATTCAGAAAATTGGAGGACTGACAAAGAGTTTAGTTTAACTGTGCGTAAAAAGGACCAACCATAAAATACATAACGACTCATTTCAGAGTCACAGATTGTAGTGTTAAGGTGCAGAGTGCCAGCAACACATAACCACAAATAATTCAGAACATGTCTTTCCTTCCCAGGACACCTACATGAAAGTACATCTTGTTAGTGCACAGTGTACTGGGGTGTAGTTATTAGCAAGTGTAATGCTAGCTTTGGGGGGCCATAATTTTTTGAAGAATTTAACTTTAACATGGGGTAGATTTGTCATAATATTGCTCACATTTGCCCTGTTGATTTCACAGAACATTCTTTCATTGCTTCTCCCATATCAAAATTCACTCAAAACACACATCAATGAAATGTTGGACCTGGATCTTATAAAGCAACAAGCTGATCATGGTATTCTGGACATCTCCAAACTCGCACAATCTATTGTTGGTTTCCTAAGCAAAATGTGTGCGCCAGCAAGAGATGAACAAGCCAAAAAGATCCTATTGAATGAAGATATTGTGGACCTTTTCAGGTGAGCTGATAAAAAGTTGGAAAATATGAATTAACAAAAGGCATGAGTTTGAGCTTGAACCTGTATTATTGTTTCCTATTTTCATTCAGGGAAGTGTTTAGCTTGATAGATGCAATGAAGGTTGATATGGCTAACTTTCAGCTACAGACCATTAAACCTCATCTTATGCAGCAGTCAGTTGAGTATGAAAGGAAAAAGTTTAAAGATTATCTTCAATCCAATCCAGGTACTTAAATTACCTTTTGACTAAAAATTATTGAACAAATAAAGGCAAGAAAATGCTTGACCTTTTTAGCTTTTCTTGAGTGAGCTAGCCACTAAAATGGAAAAGTTGTGCAGCCCTGGTTGGAAGAACAGGTTGTGCAGGAAATGTATAGAATAGTACTGTATCTCTCTTTAATTTTTCCAGAGATTCTTTCATTATAACTAACATGCATAATGCTCCTATGGTTCACGTACTCCTCCCCATAGAGTTTCCATCAGTCCAAGGTGGCACGTTTTTTTGGAACTGTACAGCTACATTTGATAGTTTTCTGCCTTCTCTAGGAGGTCTCATGTCAACTAAAGTTTGGCTAAAACGAGCAGCAGAAGTAGCAACAGGAGTTGGTTTTAGGGCTGCTGCAGAAGTCTCTGCAGAAGCAGTTGACACCACTGACTTCAAACAGAAACTGCAAGATGCTGATCTAATTGATGTGTTGGTGCATGGGTATTTAGGAATAATCTTTGGAGAGGCAGGCTGGCCATTTCCAGAGGTAATTAAATGCAATTTTATGCAATGAAGATGTCACATTAGTTTTATATCTTTGAGCTACACTTTAGGTATTCAATGGAATTCTTAGACTTTCATGTAGCTTTGATGATTTCTACTTCATGAAAATTTCACTCCTAATACTTATGTCAGAATGCACTGAAAGCAGGTGAATTCACCCTCCAGTCGCAATCCACATCTCAACAGTTTTGTACCATTTAGCGAAAGATGTTTTATTGTCTTTTCACATGTATAGGATATAATAAAAAATTCTTAGTCCTATGAGGAATGGAACCTCGGAACTTCAGATTATGTGCTTTGATGCTCTTCTGAGTACTGAGCTACAGAGAACTCTGTTATGAGCTTAGCCACTTGGTTCATTCTTGCCAAGTGTCCTTGCATCCTGCTTGGGTGAACAATATCAAATGTCTCGTATGAGTAAAAAGAACAAGAAAGATGGCTAACATTTCTGTTTATTTCAGTTTAGAAAATCTTTCTTATAACTTCAGAATACCCCGCAACTCATTTACATGTGTCGGGAGGCTTTGAAGATCGAGGCATAACACAATAGACGCTATTCTTATTCAATGACATGTAAATAAGTTGCGGGGTATTCTGAAGTTGCTCCCAGACACTTTTGATATTGCTGATGCTAGCTGTATGCAATAATAAACCCAGTAATGACCTAGTTCACCAGAGTCTCTGTGACTTAGTAGTAATGCGTCAGAGAGCGGAATCCGAATGTCTGAGATTTGATTCGTCACGGAGACTCTAGTCTTTTTCTGTCTCATGTCCGTGACAAGATAAAAAAAAGAAACGTCTTTCACCCCAATTTATAAGTCGATGTCAGAGTGCACAAAAAGTAGGTCGGCGTCCGCGTCTAACAAACTTCCGTGCTTAAGTTCCTTATTGTTTTTTCGCAGACCTTGATTATGGATGAATTCCGATTGGCTGAGATGAGGTGGAGTGTTCGGCGAACCACTCTGATTGCAGCTGTGTTACTGGTGACCCTGAACACTATAGGTCAGCAGTTAGCCTCAGATGCGGCATATTTAGCCAACCTTAAGGAAGTGCTGTACATTCTCTTGGATGGAGTTCCTGAAGGGTAAGGTGAAATTGGTGCATTTCTCACAATAATCAGAAAAAATTGACTCTATGTTATTCGTCCCACGCTCGTGAAAAGACGAACAAATACCCTTCTTTTTTTGATTACCAAGCTCAAAATTATCGTCTATTTTACTTTAGTTATTCATGCGACGCTTTCGACATGCTGCTCCAAGAAGTATACAGGACGCACGACATAAGTGAATCTTTAAAAAGGCCTAGCAAACCATAAAGTTCTCTATAGCTCAGTTGTAGAGCATAACGTGGAATCCAAAGGTCTGAGGTTGGATTCTTCATGGCCACTCAGATCTTTTTTTGTATCACACTTGTGGAAAGACCCAAAAAATATATAAATCTTAATCGTCAACTCGTCTGGGAAAACTTACTTGTGGCTCATAATTTACCTAAGTTTATATTACTGCAGTGACTTCCCTTCTGCTCTCCCTGGAGTGTATGAACAGACTGTGCGTGAAACTGAAAAGCTACTGCAAGAAAGAGGACTGAATAAACTCACTTCCCAACAAAAGGACCTGCTGAAAGGACAAACAGAAGGAATCACATCTTCAGACCACACAGTGTTTAATTTAATTAGTAAGTACGCCAAATTGGTTTCCCCCTCGTTACACCGAGTATCACCAGCATTGAACCCTTCAATTTGCCATCTTATCATTTCAACATACCACGGCTTCATCCTGGGCGTCTTTGGCCCAAACAAGGCCCTTTTAACTGGGTGTGGTCTTCGTGGTCCTACCGTTTCAGACTATCTGTTTCTTGATTGAACACTGCAATTCTTTCTGAGAACGCTTAGTCGGAAACTTAACTCAAATCACCACCAAGACATTGGTGCTTCCAGCAAGACATTAGTGCTTCCAGCAAACCCAGAACTTCTGTTTAGAAAAAATAGGCTCAACTTGCAAAGATCTCCTTCAAACTTGAAAAGTTTTTTTTTTATTCTGACACGTCCTTTTTATTGTTTTTGGACAGCCACACGTACGTACGACTTCATGTTCAACAGCATAAAGAGACGATTTCTTCAAAAGGGAAGCAGAGAGAGCGGGCAATCCACCCAACCGAGTACCCCTCAGGGTCTAACAAGTGTGAATACGGAACTGTCCGAGATTACCGGCAGGTTTTCTCGTGTAGTTGGACACAACTTGGCTGTCTTCGTGCCTTTTTATGAGGAACTTCTCACTGAAATAAAAGGCTCCTGACAGTGACTTTTGATAATCACGTGGCATCTTTAGATACACTTAATTGGAATAACTTTGTCTCAGTAGAAAGCAAAAGTGAAAAATTAAAAAAATAAATTAAAAAGGAATTATTTTATAAAATCCTAATTATTCCAGTTTATCTTATATACCACAATTGTAAATTATGCTTAAAAAAAATGAAAGGAGACTTTGGTAAATGAATTTAAATCAACTCAACCTGTTGACGTGAATTTTCTAATTGCCTTTTTCATGTTTGCTTTTTTCATTTTTCTAGACAAAGTTATTGTAAATTAAGGTGTATATTTAGAATAGCTATACCAGAGGACAGGAATACGCTGTTGCCACTACTTCAAAACGGTTCTTTAGCGCTTTACTCGTAGCCTTTGTGTGAAAAAAATTTCTTGAACATATTTACATTATCCAGGTCACACTCTTGTTTAATAAATGATTTAACACTCTTAAATACACATTGTGTTCGCACAAGTTTTCCTGAAGGTGATTCATGTAATAATTTACATTTTGATGTGTTTCTGAGGGTTCGCTTTATCTCAAGTGACTTTTTAAAGATCATTTTATCTTTCACGGCTATAGATTTGATTTCCTACATCGAAAGTAAGTTACGTTTTAAAAATTTCAGGGGAGAGACATTATACTCACTCCTTTAGATATTATATTCTGAAGAGGAATGGTAGTCTACAAAGTTTTATATAATTTAACGTTTTAGAAATTTCATGTGATATTTTAAAATATAAGTTATCGTGAACTGAATAAAAAGTGTGCGAAGAGGTTACCAACTCAGAGTGGCCTACTGTGATATTGCTACGTCCTGTGTTATAGGAATTACATTGATAACAAGAAGCACTGTTGCTTTATTAATCAAAGCTTGTTTTAGCTATGATACCATCGTAACCATAGTTTTGGGACCAGTCATTTATCGTCTGGGGGGTCAGAGAATTTTTGTTGTCTCTATATAATTTACCTGATCTTCATAAAGCTGTGCGATATTCTGATAGCCCTTCCATCCCCTTTTAGGCGACCGAGGGTAATTTTTTAGCGTACGTGGAGGATAACATGGAGCTTTTATTACCGATGGGGCATGTGATTTAATAGTCTGCTAGCACTACCGCGCATGAGTATCTACAGCGCTTCTCTCGAGTTGAGCCTGAGAGCAGAGTGTGCACGCGAGAGATGCGAGAGGGTACTGGCAGGTGTGAGACCCTCGAACAGCCCCCACCGGTACGCTTCGCGAGAAGACCGCGAGATGCTCATCCAGCAACAATTGACTGTTGTTGGTTAAGGAAGGGGAAGTTATTCTGACGTTGATCCTAATGGCCCCCGTAACTGGATAAAAGAACTGAATTCAAGCCCTTTCTCAGAGTTTTCATTTTATTACGTAATAGCCGTATTAAGCCCTATATTTTTTACTAAGACCTATTTCTTTAGAGTGTATTGAAGCGGCTAATGGCCCAAATGCAGACCTTTTAATTGACCTTTGTCGTATTAGCATATTGGCATGGTGACCATATGGTGTTTCGTGCATCTACCTAACCAGACGATGGGTCAAGATGGCGTGATGCGGTTCGTGGAATGTGTCGTAGAATGTTTTAGCGTCATATTTTTTGCCCTGAGTTAGATGTTTTCGCCGCTAGCTCGAGGGAAAGCTAGTTGGGATGGCGATCTACAATGTGAAACGTACTCGGATCAAACGGTAAGACATGAACTGCTCTTTTTCTTTTGTTCACTCAGGTTTTGTGTTTATTGTGATTCGTATTTCACTGCAAATGCATGAATTCACGAAAGACAAAAGATCGCGATGTCGACGAAACGAGAGTCTTGAAAATATTTGAATTTTAATTTGGAAAAAAATATCGATAGACCGATTAAAAGAAGGAATAATGCTAAAGTAAAGGGCTATTTTTGAAGCAGCTTATCGCTGCGGTTTGTCATCGTGAAGAAATGCCAAGCTTGTTGCCTGATTTGTCAAACCTTGCAAGATGGATGTTTAGAATTTCTGCTAAGTTCTTGCTTCGTCTTAGTCGCAGCTTTCTCTTTATTGACGTACGAATTCTGTTCCCTTGTAGCTGAATTTCACTTTTTGAGGGTTCAAGGAAAGCAAAATATTATTGTTATATTAGAGGTACCGCAAATATAATCTTACAGTCAGACCCCCTGACTGAAAAGAAGGGGGTGCAAATTTAGACTTATTAATTATCAAGAACGTTACTTTTAAACGGGTGTTGTGGAAATCCTTATGGCGAAAGTAAGCCTTACAGCTGGTTAAGGAAATATGTCGGCTACTATTTCCAAGTTCTAATTAGAGAAGTTTGGATTACAAGAGATAGAGGATAACAAATGCAAACTTCAAGTTGGCTCAGTTAATTTTCCTTCTGTCCTAAAATTAATGAAATGTCACGATTGTTAATCCCTCAAAAAAGGCCCGAGCAAACAGCTTGATCAAGGACTAAACTGTCCGTGGACTAATGACTTGGCACTCATATTCCACTTGAGTAAAAATAATTTGTACAAAATCATTCTGTCTTTTAAAGGATGTTTTACAAGCCATTAACAATATAATCTGTTTCAAAACTAAACTTATAACTTGAGATCAGGCATTTAAAGAGTAATGGCTGATTGACTGGCAAATTTTGTCTGTGCATTTATAGTTTTTTTTGACCAGTGACATTAAGCAATTTTCAATTGAGTGTCAAAAGTAATCCAGTATTGCTTTCACTCAGTACATTGCTCTGTGATTGATCCAAAAACACTTACCCAAATTTTTTAACCAATCAGACTCAAAATGATAGGTGGTCTGAAATAAGAAATTATCACTGGTAATTTAATTTGGACATAATACCAAATATTCTGAGGCTAGGTCTTCAAACAGGTGAATTGTCAGTAGCTAGAGTGAGTTATTAATTAAATAAAGATATTATTTACTTTTCTTGAGCTAAGGATAAAGAAAAAAAATCAGTGCCTTGAGACAAGGAAAAAGTTTGGAGCCTATTGTTGTCTCTTGCCCTTCAGAAATGAACAAAAAACTTTCTCAAGGTCTATTCAATGACCCAGCTCAAGATTTTATTGCAATTCATGCTCATCAATTTTTTTCTTGTTACCAGTCCCCTATAGAGCCACTCCTACCTCATTTGACAAATCATTCATCATCTCGAAACAAATCAGCAAGATCAAGTGGCAGCCTCTTGTTGGAAGATGGACAACTTGCTCTCCCAAAGACATTTGTCACTCGTAAAGGTGCAATTCTTCTTTTCACCCCAAGTGATGAGGTTTGTAACCATAGTAATGAAGAGAGCCACTTCAAGAAAGAAAATGTTTTCGAGGCAGGCCTTAAACTCAGAACAGTAGGAAATCTAACCAACTCTGTGCTTGAGTTTGGGAAAGAGGTAAGATTATAAGATTCGGGGAGTTTAGATTTACTTATATCTTAGTGGTCAGAGAGATGGTAGGCAGATGTTAGAATGAATCTAGCCTTCTCAGTAGGCTGTCCTTTCTTCATTTTTCAGGCTCCTTGCCTGGAAAATGACTTTCCTTTGAACTCTCCTTGAGCTTGTCTTTGTGTGCCTGAAAATTCCCCCAAAAATATGCCTGCTCTGCAGGCTAGAACAAAATTTTTTGACTGTACTTTATCTTTAGAATTTCACAGCTGACTTTCAGATAATAAAATATCATTTTGTAATATCTAAACAGGAAGAGGAAGCCTGGGAAGGAGTATCACTCTATCCAAAGGAAGCATCAGAGAAAGGAGAGCAACCGAAGAGAGATAAGGCATCTTTCCTGAGATTTCTTCACTACCTTGACTCAGAAAACTTGACAGCTGATAAAAATGTTCAGCCAGGAGCTGATCCAGATTATTACCTTGAAGAGCTTAAAAAAGCAAGGTATGAAATACACAAGTCAAGAAAACACATTTGTAGTTCATAATCTAGAAAGAGCTTCCTAATAACATCTCTGTCTGTTTTTTGAGGGCCTTCATTTCCAAGTACTGGGATTCAAAATTTGACAAACTCTCCACGTTTTGGAATACACTAAAAGCTAAAAGAAATTTTTGATTATCTGCTTTTTAAGTAAGATCTATTTTCTTTGTATTTCAGGGGCCAAAATTCTCACAGAAGATTTCGATCACAAACTCCATTTTCCACAAGAACTTCATACTCTACCAACACTGCTTCTCACTACTCTCATTTTTTGGATGATGATGATGAGATAACTGGTATAATACAAGAATACATGAAATATGGCAAACCAGCTGGGTGGAGTCACAGCAAGGAACACTTAGAACACAGAATTGTTTCCTCTGATCACATGCCAGACATTGGAATGGAGGGGTAATTACTTCAAGAATTCAGAAATAAAGGAAAATAGAGAGGGGTGGTGATTTTTAAGCTTCTTCATTGGAATAATTTGGGTGCCTGGTAGAAATTTCCAAGGGCACACTAGTCAAACCTTTTATCATTGTTAGGGGCTCTATAGGCTAAGCAGAATAAGGGAGCTGAACTTCCTCTCAGTACCCTGAAAAAGTGATGGCTTAATTAGGTCTACTACCATCGTTGTTTACCTTATATTTATTATCCTTTCAATTACCTTCTCTCGTTCTAGTCGAGAAACTTTGGAAGACTTCTCCCACTTTTCATCGCCCGGATCAACCAGAACAAATCGAGGCAATACCATTACATTTTCGCCGTCCATGCCAAGTATGGCTTTTGGTTTTGCAACCCACGAAGCTCAAGACTCGATATCAAGACCCAAAACAGCTCCCATCCCACCCACCCTGGAGTCACCAAGGGCTAACCCCAGGATTACAAGTGGTAAACCACCCCCTCTCCCGAGAGGTCAGTGTTAGACGCGAACGCTGTTTATAGCTAATTGGAGCACCTCTGGAAATGTTTCGACTTAAATTCGCAACCGAAAAAGTTAGTATGAAAGGAAAGAAATTGATTGGAGAATTCAACCAATCAGAGTTAAACGTGAGAAACTCTGGTGTCATGTGCGGAAACATTTTGGACCATTAATTTTGCTTTAGCCATCGTTTTTTTTTTCGTTTTATGCCTATTGAAATGAAAAAAGATTTCCCTAGTTATCTCATTTAAAATTGATACAACCTGTCGAAGGTGTGCTTTTTGTTTGAAGCGTGTACAAATGTTGCTGTTGAGCGCGAGGCAAATTTAAGTGCGTTCTCTGTTTTTCCTTTTTAATTCGATAATCAGGGATTCTTTTTATCATAAATGATGTATGGGTGAAATCGAATCCGGTTCTGTTGGTGGACTTCCTCCTACAAGTTAAAATAATTGATGATACATTTCACTTTTCTCGCGATCATGTAGAAATCCGTCGTGGACTTGATCAGCTACTGACAATTACTAACGTTCCTTTAAAAGTCGATGAATTGTCGATTAAACTTACTGGCCAAATTGCGGCTGATTGGAAACCAACTAGTTGAACTGATACATACTAATAACAACTTGCACTTCAATTTCATCTCAGTACACAAATTTTTCTATTAGCACTTGGCTCGACGCCAAACCATCTTGACGAGATCATAAATGTTGACGTAGGCTTCGGTCGATTTCATCGACGAGGTCCCAATCCTAGAATGAGACTCAGTCGCAGTCCCTCGCCGTCTTTCCAGTTGGGATCATCCAGAGGAACGACGCCAGACTTTGCAACCAAGGTTCAACGCTCAGCCGTGAGTCCTGATGGAAAGGTATTGCACTGAGAGTTTTAAAAAGGGAAAAGAGTGTTGAGAAAGGGTGACGTGTAGTAATGACTTTTTTTAAGTGAAGCCCCAGATAGAACTTCTGCAATTCATTTAGATCCTAATACACCATCCCTAAGGATAAACTTTGTATACAAGAGCGATTCGCATGGCTCCCGTCTTTTAGGAGAATGGCTCCTGCTCAGGTTTTCGTGACGGGTCGTTGTATTTGTGAGAACATAACAGAATAGTTCTGAAAAGGGTTCGAACCCCGGAGTCGAGCGCGCTGACCATCAAGACGCGCCTATCAAAAACTCCAATTTTCTTTCATCTAGTTTGACTAAGTTTCTCCCGAAGTTAAAGTTTTTTCTTGAGACTATAAAACATTAAATGGGAGTGGCGTATTTTGTCGAAAGCTATGGTGAATATTCTAAACTGTTTTCCAAATACCGCCACAAAAGTGGAATCGCGAATAAAAAGTTTCGACCGATTCTTAAGCGATTGAAGCAATATTCCCTCTACCGCCCTATAGAAGAACTCAAGTGTAGACAATATAAGTGTGAAAATACACTTACTATAATTGCAGTCTTACCTTAACCTTTTTACCTTAGACCGAGGAATGGAACCGAATAGCAAATGTGATCGAGGAAGAAGACGAAGCTCCGTCACAATTCGATCAAACAGAAACTGGGAAGTGTTCTCGTCGACCATCGAGCGCTGCATCTCCTCGGAGTGGGAGAGAGGAGAAGGTTGGCATACTGAGGAGAGCTTCTAGTGCTGGTACGATTGATGGAAAAATAGTTAACCTTTTTCTCGGTCTTGCTTTGATAGTCGCGCAAATTCTTTATTGTTTGAAAACGAGAGCTCTGCCTTAACCGCGTTGTTCCTGGTGTTTCTGTGTTCTGTTCAAAACTTCAATGAAATTTGACTGAAATGAACCTCTTCTTTCACAGGAACAACGAACAGAATAACCCGCTCCAGTCTCCACTCTAGTCGTAGTGCAAGCTATTCCAGCGTATCACATTACAATAGGGGTCAGTCTGCAAGGTCACGTGACGTGGAACGTGTCGGTAGCTCTCCAGATTTGGCCGAAACAGACCGAGATGAGGCGTCACCGACGTGGCCTGGTGTGAGAGATGATTTTTTCATCTTACAAGACGACATGGCTGATCATGTCAACGGACATCAAACGGGGCGAGTTTCTGGAGATACCACGCATTCGGAAATGTCATCACAAGCCCGTGACAAACTTGTAAAAAGCCCTTCTCCTCCCCCAAGAAGTCCATCGGTTACCTCCCGAGTGGCTTCGGCGTCACCACGTTCGCCTTCAGTGCAATCTCGACACGAAACAATAGCTAAATCTCGAGGTTCATCGGCTATTTCTTCTTCCACCAGCGAGCAATGGCAAGATGCTATAAAAGCTGCTGCTGAAGAAGATGGTAGGAAATCGTCATCTTCCGTACGCGAGAGACATATCAGGAGTCGGCAAAGTGGTCCTGCGGAAGAAGAAGACGCACAAGATGGAACTGACATCGACACGAGGACATCGAGCGCAAAAACGGCTCAGGAAGGCACGGAAACGAGAGCGACTCTTGGAAGTGAGGCTGACCTGGCCCAGGTTTCCGAGACTATCGTTCGATCACAATCGGTGGTCGAAGGAGTATATGAATATTTGCTTCCAGAAGAAGAAACTGCTGACCAGGAATGGCCTTGTATCAGTGAGGGAGGAGAATTTGATTGGCCTGATGAAACAATTGAAAGTGATGACAAAAATGGCATCGCAGAAGGTAAGGGTTTTCTTTGAGCTTTGTGAGATCCTTGTTGAATGCTATGCGATTCGCTTACGAAGCTTCCGAAAGGATCTCACACAATTTAAAGGAAGTCTCAAACGTTTGAACGTGGAAGCGTTGGTACCAAGAGATTTCCCCTCCCAGATTCACTGCATAGAGCCGCTGTTTTGAGATCAGTGAAACCTCCGGTTTACCAAAAACTTGAAGCATCTGTGGTCGCTAACGGAATATAATACCTCTTAAGAAAGACCATCAATGGAAATTTTAGTTGTTTACAAAACTTGTTTTTGTTAAGAAATTGGGAAATTGGATTGTTAGGAAAAGGTAACTCGGGGAGACTCAAATGAATCGTGAAGTATATTTTGGATGAGTGTCGTTAAACCAAACCCAAAGAAACTGCAGCAACCGATCAGAAAAGGCAAATACTTCAACAAGCCAATGGCAATTTAAGGTAAAAAAGGATCTGGTTTCGATCGTGGAAAAGCGCGGTTGACCCAGTCGCGATTGGTCTTTGTTTTTCATCTGATTGGTTGGGGGATTGACATGAATTTTCCACATGAATCTCAGCTGCAAAAAGTAACCAAAGAATCTCGAATTGATTTCCACTCTCCACTGAAAATAGACTCACACACTGTATATTTCCCTTTTTTTCGTTGTAGAGCTGACTATTTCTACCCGTGATGGTCCTCCTGAGAAGGAATTTCCTTCTGCGCTACCTGTAAACACGAAGGGAAGCTCAGACCCAGGACCCGCTCAACCAGGTACCTAAGATCCCGTTTTTGTGAGAATAAACGTTTTAGACATTTTGATTTTAGATTGCCTGATTGAAGATTGGATCGCTCTTTGGACAAGAATCATTGAGGCACCTTTATCTCAAGTGCGGGCCTTTCCTGTTAAAACCAAGATGAAGAAGTTTTTTTTCTCTGTGATCGTGCGAAAGAACTTCAAACGTAGGATGTATCTCGTACACAGAAGTATAAAGGTCATCTGATAGTAAATAAGAAAATGTCAGTAGTCTTCGAGTGCAGTCTATCTCACTCCCCGACGAAGGAAACTTTGTGACGTTAGAGGTGCCTATTTTCGAAGATTGAGTAAACCCTTCCTCACTTGTTTTAAAACTATAGTAATTGTTATAACAAGAAAATGCGTTTTTTTTTCGTCTTCGAGTAGAAACTCTGACGGAAGCGACAGAACTTGAGGAGGAGCAACAAGAAACGCCAACAATAGAGTTGCACAAAGATGAGGCTCTGACGTCAGTACCTTCGCTTCTGAAGCCACATGAAAGTGAGACTACGCCGTCCAGTATCGAAACTCAGGAACTCAAAGAAACAGAAACTGTTGTGGTCCAGTCCTCTCAACCAGTGGAAAAATTTATCGCTGACACAGCGATACATGATGATAGCATCGCCGTTGTGCAAGACTCTGCTCTTCCTTCGCGCGTTAAAGGTAAGATATTTGGGTTTTCGCGAACAGACTGCTTAAAAAAAAAGCATAACTGTTTTTGAAAACAATGAGAATGTAACTCGAGAAAAAAACACTTTTCCTGAATTTACATCATTAATTTCTCTTTCTGCTTCAGGATTTGCTTCTTAATTTTGCCGAGTATTCCATAAACTTCAAATAAAATTTCATTTTGTCGCGATGAGTGATAAAATTTTCTTATGCTCTGAGCTTTCTTGATTGTTATATTTTTGGTGCGTTTGAATTTAAATTTACACATTTACATCTCGAGTGGGCATGGCTAGCTGTACAAACAGATTCTGCTGACATCTCAATCTCTTTATACAGATTTTCCTTCAGACAAACTCGATCTATGTACAAGGCAAGAACCCATTAGAAAAGGTTTATTCGATTCTGGATAATCGTTTTTCGTATCTTGCAAAAATGTGTAAAAAATTCCGTTCTCTGGTTTTTAACCGGAATTATTTATGAACACATTACACCATCTGTGCCTTTTGTGTCGGAGGCCTCTAAGATTTAATGAATGTCATTACTCAAATAATACATCCATATTGGGCGATAATGGATATACGGAACTAAACTGAAGAGGTTAAAAGAGTCCCACAAATTTCTTGAGTGCAAATCTATTTTTGTCAGCTAGCTTTTTTTAATGAAGTCAATTTAAAAAAGGAAAGTTACCAACAACACAGATATGCTAATTCTGTGAGTAAAATAATAATTCCAATCGGGGGTTTGAAGGGAATCCACATTAGGCATATCTGTCATGATAGTCGGTAAGGCGCTTTATTCTTTTAGACCTAAAGTGAAAGCTCTTTACTAAAAGATATTGTGACAGCCGATGTTGATAAAATGGTTACGATTAACAAAGTGTATCATACGTGTTTGAGTAAGTGCTTTGCGTTTTCCATCAGGAATTCAATTATGATTCGCTCATTTTTACCCAAACGTTCTAAAAACTGACAAATCTCTTCTTTTTTGATGCCCATGCCGCCATAATTTTTCATCAATTCTCACGTTTTCCTATGCCCTTAAATTTTCTCAGAAGTGAAGGATTCCCTACTGAGTGCACCAGAGAAACCAACATCCACACCAGCGACAGTACCTCGTTCCAGCTCTCCCGCGCCGATCAAAGCTGAACAAATACTCCACAAAGAACTTTTACCAGAAGCTAGATTAGAACTAGTCGGAGAGGTGCGTTTATTTTAATGTATATTTCCCTTTGCTTCCCTAAATTCTGTATTTTGGGTAGTGACACACTTTTGAAATAATCATTTTCTAGGACGAATTTTTAAGCACGTGCTATTCTGGAGGATCAGTTTAGCCGAGGTTTAATTTCCACTGATGTGATATGTACTTTACGATTCAGTCATAATTGACAGAATTTTTGCATGTGCAGCTTTCAATCATTTGAAGTGGCAAATACCTTTTAGAGTGATGGCTGGTCATGTTGCAAACGGCAAAACTGACGATACTTATAAACATTTCCATACATTTCTTGAAGTCGCTGCTAAGTTAGTTATCAAGGATAATCATTTGGCCGTCCGCTAAGCTTAGATTTTGTCCACCGACCAAACAACCACCACGACCAGAATTTTAGAAGGCAACAACAACAACATTCAAACGGTATGATTCAGGTCGTGAAAACGCGTGACTTCGAAGAATTTAAATAATACTTTTCCAATGCTAGATACTCTTTTGCCTATTCCACACGCTGCGTGAATAAGTGCCTGCGGATACACAGGATAGAGCAGCGGCATAACCCACCTCAAGTAAGGCGCGCGGAAATTTGAATCCGTGAACACAGCCCTCCCCCCTCCCACCTCCTTTGAAAAATCCTGGCCACGCCCCTGTTCTTTTCTACTTTATGGTAGTATCCTGTCTCCTTTACAATGCTCCATATCTGTATCCTTTTCTTTACTGAGAAATTTACTTTCGCTACCATTTACTAATTTACTACATTTACTACCATTTACTAATTTACTACATTACTACATTTACCATTTACTTTCGCTACCATTTATATCCAATAGGTGGACGATAATCGACCTCCTTCTCCCTATAAGGAAACCATTGACATCGAGAAATCGCGGCCATCGTCCCCAATAACAGAAGACCAGAGAAGTGTTCCCGTGAGTATCGGTGAGGCCGTGCGAAATTACATCGAGTCTGGGCAAGAGCCTCAAATTCGTGATAGGTCTACGCGAAGCCGTCGAGGTTCAGAGACTGGGGCTGAGGAAAAAGACATTGAAGCGAAAGCTGTGGAGAAGTCAAGCCTCTCGAGTATGGAAAAAGAAGCGATGAGTCCAACTAAACCTGAAGCTGTGAAACCTAAAATAAATAAGCAATCTAAACCCATCTCGTCAAACGTCATTGAAAAGCCGTTTGGTAAAAACAAGGCTGAGTCGAAACCTGATCATTCAGAATTGAATTTATTAAAAAGCGACGACAAGGCAAAAGAGGTGAAAGAACCAACAGACGAAGAAAGAGAAGCCCGCCGTCAGATAGTCAGCAGTTTGCTTAACAAACATGATGCGCCTAGAGATGGCAAACTGGAGTTGGAGGGTATTGGGAAAGAGGGAGAAGGAATCGATTCCTCTTCAGGAGGACTGGTCACTAGAACAAGTCCACTTGTAGCAGAGAAAAAGAACGATTTGTCCGATTTGGCGGCACTGGTTAATAAAAATAAGACACCAAGTAAACTTAAAGAAAGGGTAAGTACATTTTGATGGATGTAGCGAGAATTTTGACAAACTTCATGGGGAAATGACATGGCAAATAATTTTCGAATAAATTTCGTTCAGTTAGAACCTCCGTCTGTGTGGTGCTGATGAAATTGTGCATCAAGAGTTATCCCTACATTTTTTTCTTGCTAAAACGTTTGACCCCATTCCCATAAAGTACCCAGGGCTCTACGCTACGAGAAATTTTCTTAAGGCAGAAATTCAACTGTGTCAATTATAAACCAACAAGGCAGCTAAGCTCTTGGTCATGAGAAGGACCTATGCTGGCTTTAATACAAGCATAGAATGTCCATGTCCAATCTTAAGCCCCAAATAAATATTTTTGCCGAACTTAAGAATAAGCAATCGTAATTATAAAATATTTTCCGTCTGAATTATTTTAGAAAGCCGATTCGAAGAAGAAATCTGGAAAACATGGGAAATTTGCCAAGAAAAAAGATGAAATTACAGTAGATCCTGAAAACATAGATTTTGAAGCATTCAACACACCAGATATGTTAGATGGAATGGACGATGAACTACGTCAATTTATTCAGGAACAGAGTAAGGCCACGTCAGCTACTGATAATCAGCCAAGTAGTAGCGCTTCTGCTGTCAATTATACAAAAACGAGGAAGGAGTCTGTGCAGACCTTAGATATGCCGCAAGTTGCTCTAGAAGTTCCGCTCGACAAGAAAGACGCGCACGCTCCTTCCAAACCTATAAAATTGACAAAGAAGGAGCTGGCTAAAATCAGAGCGGACCAAAGGAAAGAGGAACGGAAAAAGAAGGATGAAGAGAAGAGAATGAGGGAGGAAGAAATGCGTTTATTAAAAGAGCGTGAAGAGGAGACAGCCTTAGCCAAAGCAGAGGCAGAAGAGAAGCAGAGAAATATCGAAGAAGAAAAGATGAAAAGATTGGTAGAGGAGGAAGAGGCGAAACAACAGGAACAAGAGGCGCTGGAGAGGTTAAAAGAGGCAAAGAGAAAGGCTCGTGAAGAACGAGAGCTACGGAGAGCAGCTGAGGCCGAGCGAAGGAGGCTTGAAGTTCAAAAGAAACGAGAAGAGAAGAAGAAACGAGAAGAGGAGCTAAGAGAGCGAGAGAAAGAACTTGAGCAGCAAAAAATGAATCGCGAGAAAAGAATGGCGGAAATTGAAGAAGCTCGGCGGCGAAAAGAAGAAATGGAGCGCTTGGAAGAAGAACAGAGACGTGAAGAAGAGAGGCTCCTTGAACTTCAAAGGGAAGAAGAAGAACGAATGTTGGAGGAGGAGAAAATACGCGAAGCAGAGGAGGAGTTGCGGAGGCTGCAGGAAGAGCGGGAGTATCGTGAACAGATGAGGCGAATAGCTGAAATGCAGGAAGCTAAGTTGAGACAGGAAGAAGAAGAAAGGTTGCGCAGGGAAGAAGCAGAACGCCAGCGGGCAGAAGACGAAAAGCGCGGGCGAGAGGAAGCGGAGCAAGAACGACTTCGAGAGGAACAGAGACGCATCGAGATGGCTCGTAGATTGGAAGCTTTAGCGCGTATGCGATCTGCTCAGGCGGCCGCGAGAAGGAAAGCGTTGCTGTTGAAGCGAAGAGAAGACAACGTGGAACGAATGCAGAGCTTGAAACACACACGTTGTGGACAGGGCATTACCAGAGCCTTTGTTTTCACATACTATACACACATACCAAGAAAGATTTGGGAGGTACCGATTGGCTTTACCAAGAAAAAGAAGGGTTTTGGATCACCCAGAAGAAAGCCTGCGCCGCCTAAACCGTCGTGATTATAATAGGGCATTGTGGTGGATGTCACCTGGGGCGTCTAGAGGTGACGATTAAAAAGATTGATCTCTGTCAATCAGAAAAAGTTTATTTAGGATATTATGAGTTTAAGAACGTCAGTTACAGGATTTTATTTTTACATCAAGAAAAGTATTACAACGCACCAAATTACCCTTCTTGACAGGGTATGCATCAGTACTAAGATTTGCGAGCCGGATGATAACGATCCTCGACATCGAGGTTCTTGCAATAGCTGTGTATGAGAGATCAGATTGCTAATCAAATCGGTGAACACTCTTGGAAGAATGCTGTCAGATTGAGCAGGAATGCTGCTAATTACCTCATCATTCCTTTTAGTCAGTTTTGTTATAAAATTATTTATAATTGTATAGGAACGATTATTTAATAGGGAAGATGCATACGCAATGGTAATACTCAAAACTGAGCGGACCTGAAGCAGTCGGAAACAAGGGTTCCAATTTTTTTTGGCTACACGATTTTGAGCTTTTGTTAAGTTTTCCATTTGCGAATTCAAGGAGAAACCGGCTCTCTAGATGCTATAAATTGGCCAGAATTATTAACGATGCCGCTGTTTCGTTGTCTTCACATCTTGACCAAAGAAAATCACGAACTGCCAATTATTTGTGTACATCGTAAAATTTTGAGCTTCAAGACAAAAGAGTATGACACACAACAAGCGCAATGGATCGTTCCAAATTAAATGAAATAATGGATCGTTAAAAAAATACATTGTAAAATTAGTGGAAATATTTTCTTTTCTTTTCTATTTAATGTAGGTTCTTTGTTACATATGATGCAGGAAAATCATTATTTAAGATTATTTTGAAAATTGAAGTTAAAACGAAATGATATATTTTTAGAGGTCATACAATGGAATGTAGTTTTCAGTCTATTTCTACAAAATAAACGGAAATACAACTGTCACAGCAGTCAGGCAGTGTATTATGTGTTCGTGCTACCTGTGTAGTGAGTTTCCTATTGATAATTGTACGTCGTTGAAAAGGGGTCAACTGTTATTGCCTTAAAACGTACGGTTTATACACCCAGCCAAGAGCACAGAATTTAAGGAGATGTATGAAATCTCCAAGAAAATATTTAGGCGATTTCAAAATTTTGGGACTAAATGCCCGTGGTCGCAGCTTCTCACCTAATCGAGTGCATGAACAACCAACAACCACTCTGTAAATGGGGAAAGTGGACATTGGTAGAAAGGTTACTACTACGGATACAAAGTTCGCATGAATAACTTCGCATTATTGTTGAGAAGTACGGATCCGAAGCCGTAGTAATTACTTTGGATCCGTAGACTGGACTATAGGACTTACGGTCTATCATTTAAAGACTGTACCCGTAGTCATCATCACTTCTGTACCAATATCCAATTTTTCTTTTTGTTAGAAGTGCAGTTACAGGCCAGCGTATTCTACAACTTCACAGGCAAATTTTGTATGGGAATGAGGACGTCTCCTTCCCCACCCACCCCACCCCCCTTTATTACCTGTGTGCGAACACGGTTACCCTTTACATGATGCCGCTGTATGAGCCCATATCATCAATAAGATTATGTAAGACTACGTGATTTGTCCAACGAAGCCGGAAGCACTTTAGATTTTCCAAAGATGTACAAACGACTCAGAATACAGGGAATCAAAGCTTTAAAGGATTTTGCAGATTACACTAATATGAAAAAGAAAGCCTCAAGGGCGTGCTCGACCCACAAAGACGAGCCGCACAATAATCCTGGACTTGAGTCTCCCAGTGGCACAACCCGCACATTTGTCTTACCGAGTGACTATTTTACTCGAAATGGCCAAATTCTGCAGCCGTGTAAGTTTCCAGGGAAAGTTCACATCGTCCAAAATGAGGTAGACGAACGGCGACTGGTGGAGAATGGTGAAGTCTCTCAAGATTTCCAGAATCAAGACGCTCTCGGACTAGATACAGAGTCTGTGCAACGTCTGAACGCTTTGCCAAGGATCACTTTGATTCAGTTGGCCTCAAAGAAAAATGCCGTTTTATGGATATGTAATCAGGGGAGCTTTCGCGAAAAACTTCCGCCATATTTGTTATCCCTTTTTCGTGGAGACGCGTTGAAGGTAAGGTGAGCCAGTGACTCAGTATTAGTCTAGCAAAACATGGGATCAGGGTGAGGGGGGGGGGGGTTGGTTTTGTAGTGGTGGGGTGGGGACACTGAGGCTATGAATTGGGCTGCTGAGGCTTTGAAACCCTGGCCATGTTTAAAAAAGAATACCTTCTCTTTAGGAGAATGAATAATGATACATTCATTATCAATATTAATAATTATGTATTCTAAACAATAGTTAGTCTACAGGGTAAAACTACAGAATACAGGGTCACTCATTAACATCTCATTGAATCACAATACGCCCTCTTGAGTTCTGCCTCGTTCCTTGAAGCATGCTGGCAAGGTGGACCTCAGTGGCGTTGTATTCTCTAGTTGCATGGTTTATAAACTTATCATGGACATTTCTCTCCCTTTTGGCAAGGTTTGATGTGTATTTGAAGATATCTGCAGCACAAAGTTCCTACAGACTTGAACAAAAAGTAACAAAAAGAACTATTACACAACCAATTTTAAATGTGCAATCTCTTATATTCCAATAGGAGGCAAAAACTTGGAGAGCTTTTTTAAGTCTTTGTTGAAGAAGAGAGAGAGAGTGACTAATCTATATTCTCTCTGTGATAATATTATGTAATTTCTGAGTTGTTAGTAGGCTAGCATCTTTTTGATCTCATAATATCTTCTCAAATTGTAAATACACAGCTCAAACATGGTGAGATATAATTAATCAAGGAAATTAAATTCCTCCCTTTAATGGTAGATTTCAATTTTAGTCAATAGATTTGTTTTAACACCAGTATGCTGATTAAGGCATCTAAAATGGACCCATTGCTTTTGTTAGAAGACATTGTGTAATATTTACTATTTAGAGTTTGGAGATGACTTTTTTTTTTCCACATGTAACAGGTGGGGCATGCCATCTCTCTTGATGCAAGCTTGATTCAGAGTCAATATGGAGAGTGCATAAACAATATGGTAGACACCCTAATCTGGGCCCGTGAAATGAACTGCTACCCATTGAGCTTAAGAGCTATGTGTGCTATTTTCTTTGATGAGCTGTTATCTAAACAAGTTGGAAGGTCTGACTGGTCACAGACAAAATTAACTGAAAGGCAATTATTCTATGCTGCCACAGATGCTTGGATATCACTCAGGGTATATAAAGAAATGAAGAGGTATGACGTAATTGCTTGCATGTTGCCAACACTTCCTATCAACTGACTGTGAGGTCTGCCCATTACTTTCTCTCTCTCTCTGGCAAAATAATTATATTAATTAATTATGAACTTAACTTGCTATAATTCAAATTTGTCTGCATTAGATGTAGATTTTTCATCTTGGTCATCAAACCGGAAAGGACTGGAAGATACTTGCATTCACTGTTCTTATTCACTTGTTCTTATTTTTTCCTTGGGTTGGAAATTGAATCTGGTTTTCAAAAGATTAAATTTCTTATTTTCCTTATTCAAGGCTCTGATCATAACTGTTGTACGTCAAAAAATTTTAAACCAAAACAAGCATTTGAACCACTGAACATATTTGGCATGCAATAATAACTATATTAAATCCTCCAAATTCTAATACAGTCTACTAAGGGAGAATCAGCGAGTGCTATTGTGGTTTTTAGAGGAGAAATAAAAAGGGAAGGCTGAGGATTAACTTTATTTTCACATTTACTTTAGAATGATATTCTTTGGGATGTCTACTTACCCTTTCACTGGTCAAAGCTGAGTCTGGTCTTGTTTCCTAAATATTTTTTGGGATGAGTGCAGTGTCCTTTCTTCAACAGCCACATCTTCTTTACCTTAGAAAGCTTACCCTTAAGCCTTAACACCCTAATATGAGTATCTATATTATCCTTACTCTTCTCTATACAAACAAATTAAGGGGTTAAGTTTCAAAAGATACTGTCATGTTGCATTGAAGGGAGCATATTAGTATTATCAACTGAATTGATAACATAAATATGCCCCTGTAAAGAGTTTCAAAGCTGGTGTTTCAAGCATTAGCCCTTCTTCAGAGCCAATGGATGCTCTGACAAAGGGCTAAAGCTCAACACATCAGCTTTGAAACTCTTTGCGATGGCCTATTTTCATTATCAACTCAGTTGATTATACCAAATTACCCAGTTCTTCTCAACACATTTCTTTTGGTACTGACAAAGAGAATTTGCTTAACAATCAAAGCCTCATAGGTTGGCTGTCATTTACTTTATTCTCCTGACTTTCATGTTTGATTCAGTGTTGATACTGTAATAAACTAGTCACAGGTGGGCTATAAAAGGGGTCAAGGGCTCCACTCTGTTCAACTGAAACTTTGAGAGGATGTAGTGCTCAAGAAAATTTTTGAGATACTTATATCTTATGAATTATTATGATTTTCTATGGTGAATTAAGTTTTGGTTAATCAAGACAGCTGGAGCACTCAAAATGCCCCTCTCTTTGTTAATTTCTTTAAACAGGACAGCTAAAGTAAACAGACTGCCCCTTTCTCCACCTCTTGAGTCAACTATGGATGTGTTCAAGACAATGCAATTAGCTAAGTCTGAACGAAAGAAGAGAAGATTGATAAGAGAGAGACAGAAGAAGGAAAAACAGGCCAGCCAAAGTAAACAGATTGCCCCTTTCTCCACCTCTTGAGTCAACTATGGATGTGTTCAATCAATTCAGTTAACTAAGTCTGAATGAAGGAAGAGCAAATTGATAAGAGAGAGACAGCAGAAGAAAGTAGATGAAAGAGGGCTTTGAGTGACAGCTCAGAGAATTGACATGGTGATTTGAAAAGAATCTAACCAAGTTTTTTCTCATCTCTAGGATACAACTTTTCAAAAGTCCTTTCCATTATGGTACAAGTAACAAAACTTAAAAATTCTCTATTAAAGTATTGTTTATTGTGAGCAATTGTCTGTTTATTTGTCAGAAATGATGTGGTTTATTTTAATGCTGTAGCTTTTGCCCTAAGCGGCATCCATATGTTTACACACAAGCACCATGGGGGCAGCTACCATTGTAGACTGAGGGACAAAATCTGGGACCCCCTCGATTTATTAAGAATTCCTGAAAAATGCATTTTTAACATGGAAATAAAGAGGTCATTCAACTGACCAAGTTGGTTTATGTAGAAAGATTTCCTCCGTGTTGTAACAAATTGAGTATCGCTTACGACAGCGTAGAGGACAATTTATTGTTGTCTTTTCCAGTATTTCTCGTTATATGCAAATTAAGCTTGTCACATGTCTTGGCGGTTGATTCAAACTTTCTAAATTTTTTACTTGTGCCCGCGGCGTGTACCAACGGCGTAGAGATTCCTTTTGAGGGTTTGAAATTCCATAGGCATTATGACTGAAAACAAACCCGTAAACTACCGCGGTAATGGAGATGTAGCTGAGCACAAGCCTTTCAGAGCAACGAAAATTTGGAACGATCTCATCGCACATCTTCGAACCCAAGTCGAGCCACGTCGAAGGCGGTGGAAGTTTCAGTATTACGAGAATTGTTTTCGTGGTGGAGATGTTGTTGAAGTACTCCATTCTTACATTCAGAGCAATCCACTATTATCTAAAGAAGCCACTCGCTCCCAGGTCAAATCTTTATGTCAGATTTTGGTGGAAAAAAGAGTAATCGAGTGTGTTTGTGTTGACAGCAGTAAAAGAGACACCTTCGAGGAAAACAACAAATTGTACAGATTTTCGTCCGGAGATGGCCCCCTGGAACACGTATTTCCTTCCCCCCTTCAACAGAAACAGAAAGTAAATAGAAAGAGGAGTCTTCTTGGTGAAAAGGAGAGGAAGCCAGCGAGCAGGAGAAAGTCAGTGAGTTTTACACCAAAGGCTCAAAAACGATTCGCTGATCTTCTCATGTCCTCAGAATCTCCTGAAATTTTTAACACAAGGACACATGAAGCACCAAAGAAACGAAGAAGGCTTAGTCTTGACCCTGGTCTTATGATGAGGTACAAAATGTTACTAATTGAATTTTAGTTTTCGTCTTTTATTTGCCTTATTTACAAAATACAAACAATTTATTTACAGCGGTTATAGCTAGAAGGCGAGAAGACCCAGGAAGCCACCGGGCTTGTAAAGAAACTTCCATGCCTAAGATTCAAATGCGACTCTGCTTTGTAGGGCATTGGTGGATATCTCAGTGTAACTAGAAGTAGTTTTGGTTGCTAAACCAAAGTTTTCCTATAGTAAAAAGATATGGCAATTGAGACTCGAATTCGTGTTAATAATTAACTTATTATGTCCTAGGCTATATGTTATGTCTGGCAGCATTATTAAGTGAAGTTGTTGATTTATGCTGAAATTCTGTCTTCGCACAGAAGGAACAAGTCAACCATGTTCCCTGATTCAACTGATCAAGCAGATTTGACAAGCAAAGTGTGGTTTGAAGTGGCTCTATCACAACTCCTTAGACTTACCGATATTCCTTTTCTTGAGGACATATTGACCTTGCCATTGACAGATAGGAGAACTGGATTTCTAGCAATCCACAATAGTGTCCAGGAACCTTGTATTCATAATGATAGCCAAAACAAGGAGAACATTAGCAATTCAAAGTCAAGCAATGTTTGGGTTACAGCTGGCATGGAGTGCATTGAATTGCAAAAAGAATGTCCTTTAGCACAACATGGTGAAGACAGCTATTCAAATTTGAAGAACATTGATAAAGCACAAATTCACCAGCTTTTATCAGAATATTATGGATCACTAGAGGACTCATTGATTCCTTCGAACCTAACTGACTTGGTGGATGGTATTCTCTCAGTTCTTGTCAAAGACTGGAAAAAGACTGCAAAGTTTCTGCCACTGTTGGTTATGATGCTTGGAGAAAGTCAAAGGAAACACCTTAGACATTTGTTGACTTTTATTGGAACAACTGAGGGAACAAGCAATGGAAGGTTTATTGTGAAGAAGTTCATGAGTGCTATCTTACCAAAAGATGTTAAAGATAAAGTGAGTTGCATTTAGTCTTTGTCCTACTGAATGAATGATGGGGAAATGTTTGAAGCTAATTTATTTATTTATTTTTTTAAATGTATAAAGTGCGCAGTTAAGTTACCTTAAACTTCACAATCATGACCAACCTCACAGAATCAGGTACATTGCTTTGAATCCTTCATATGAGAGGAGTCCAGTGACTGCCAGTATGAATTGATTTTAATGGGATCCAACATTAAAAATATGTCGGGGGTTCAACAAAGTTTCTTTATTTCTTGGGAAGTGGAAAGTACATATAAACACAGAGGATGTGACAATTTTTATTGCTACTTGGGCACAGACATGCTTATTGTTTTAGTGTTTTGTTGATTAGGTTTCTTGCAGTGGAATGGAAGTGTAACAGGTGCAATTGGGCTGCTCTTTGGCTCATATAAGTGCTGCATATAACATGAGCCTCACTTGATGGAAATATCGAATTTTTTTCTCTCTCATAGGGGTCAGGCCATAAATTGGTTTCACTAATGGTGAGGAATCAGTGCCACATGTTCAAAGTACCATCTGAACTTAAAGAGAAATTAAAAAGAAATATCTTCTTTGCTCAGAGGGATATTTGCCCATCCTTGCCTTCCACTGTTTGTCAACAAATGTCTCTTGAAGAATACAGAATGCAAGCAAAGCAAACAACAGGTGAAGCCTTGAACAAGCTCATGCTCTTTATCATTGAAAACCTACAAATGAGTGTAAAAGAAAAGGAGGAGCAGCTTAAGCTTTTTCAGAAACACCATAATGACTTGTTTTTACAGCAGTTTCCAAATGGACAGTTGTGAAAAGAAATAGCTCTTCTAAACTGTTTCCAAATGGAAGTGTCCAAGTAACAAGTATAAGGTTTTGCTGTAATGCTTGGAATAGAGAAAAAGGCCAAAATCCCAGAGATGAATTGATACAAGTGTCTTAAAATTCTTGTTACATGCAGTTGAGCTTGGCCAGTGGAATATTTTCACTCCCACTAGGGTCCCACTAGCCAAAGTTTTGGTTGAATGATTGATCACTATTTAAGTCTTTAAATTTGTTAGTAAATTATAGCTGAAAAATACATTTGAGCAGGAAAATTATTCAGGGAGGTAACTTTAAAATTTGAACTCTTAATTAAATCATATATTTAATAGTATTTAAAAGTTACTATTTATTGAAACAAAAAAATGGGGTGATGTATTGAAAAAGGTTCATGTATTTGTTGAGTATGAGTTTCCATTGATGTACTGTTTGGGTGGATATCACCATTCATCCTCACCCTCCTTGATAACTTCATGTATTTAGAATAGCCTTAGGTTTGCTAAATTCTCAGGCAGTGGGGGCTGTGAAAACGAAAATGGGAAAGTCAAAATAAAACAGTTATCCCTCCAAGTGGTGTCTCTTGTTTATACTTCAACTTTTGTGCTTGTTCTTACTGTTCAGTTTTAATGAAAAGTTTAACTTAGCAATAAGGGGTGGGTGCCGGTTCTAATGATTTCAAACAATAGCTGCAAAAAAATTACAAGAAACTGCAAATACACCTCCCTATTTACAGAAAGAGCTTTTAATTGTTTTTGTTGTTGACTTAAGATTGTTTGTTTTCAAGATTTACAGCATCTTGATTGAAGCTTGACCTAAATTGAAATTTAATTGTAAAGATGATAGTAATAGTAGAAAAATTGATGCACAATATGAAGACAATTTGAAACTAATCTACATACTACAGTTACTGTAAATGATACTCATTGTTTTATTATGAGAGACCCGTAACAAAAAATCACAACATCTGATAAATGTTTTGTAAAAATCTTCAGTGACCCACAGTTCATTTGTCAAACTTCCTATAAGAGCTGATGTCGTGAGAAATATTTCTTTTACTCTGAATGAGCAAACACAAGTAGAGCTCAGAAAGCAGAAGTTGACCACAATTGTTTTAGCATTTTTTGCAAGTAATTCACACAAATTCAAGGCAAATAGTGGAAAACCCCAAGGAGATTACTGCTCTGTAAGGTAGAGGTAAAATTGCCCATTTGTTGGTGTTGCAGTTCTCCTTCAGCGTTAGATAATAAAGTACACTGCTAGTATCAAAATGTCCTCTAATTACAATCAAGAACTTCAGTTTTACAGCATCTTTCATTGAGTAACTACCAATGTTGAGTTTCCTGAATGGATTTTACCAAGTTGCAGTTTTGACTCATCAGCCACCTCTTAAATTACACTAAACCTAGCTCTTGGAGCTTGGTATAAGATTACATACTTGAGCAAAAACGATTTTTCCATAAGCTTGAAAACTGGAATGTCCACGTATCATACATGTTTCTTGAAAGCCTTCTGAAAAGAACTGTGACTGCAGGGAATAGATCAAGTGAAATATTTGTGTTTTATCCTAGATTATAAGGGCAGACTTTGTTTTATTTTCTGCAGAAAACAGATTTTGAGTATATGCACATCAGAAAACTTCCCAATGTTTTTCTCTTGGAGAAAAATATCAAAAAGCTCTTCTGTAACCATTTGTACATGTCCTGCTCAGAAGAACTGTGTAGACCAAAATTAACCATGAGGTGAACTAAATGGTAGAAATAAAGGTCTTATGTTTGTAGTTTAAGTTGCAAAGTCCTCTACTACATTGTAGTTGTAATGAAAATTCTATTGACTTAAAATAATTGAAGCTCTGCATTTGAAGATAAGGTGAGTTAGTTCAGGGTCACTTCAGTCATCAATAAGTTTATGCAAAAAGTGAGGTTACAAAACACAATGCTAATGATCCCTAGGCCCCTTTTCATGGAAATTTTAGACATCCTCTCTGCCTTCCATGCACAAAACTATTGACTTACAAGGGCTACTGTCAATCAAACAGAATTGTTTCTGTATCTCATTGTTCTGTGTTCTTTCCCAATCCATTATTGATTGTACTAGGAACTCCATAATATTTATCAATATTGTTGCACAGTCCATCATCTCTCTATCAATGCAAGTGGTTGTGCGTTTCTTGAGTTGTTTCAACCCTGGTTAATTGAGAAGTACTCTCTTTCTTTTCAGTTGCTTGGTCTGTTGTCATCAGTGTAAATTTTTAGAGCTCTTTCCTTGTAAGAAAATTTTCCAATTCTTGTGTTTGAGTTGTTGCTCCTGTATGATGATAAAAAGAATGCATTTGTTCATTACTGGAAGTGGAGTTCACATGAAACTCCTCAATATAATATTCATATGTTATCCAGCAAACAGGCAATGAGAGTACTCACATGTTCCAGGTAGAAGTTTAATTTTCATCCTTATCTAATACCAAATTCTCTTAACTAATTTACAAGGAAATGTGTAGCAGCTAGAGCAGACAATTAACAATGAGATCTTGGGAGTTATTATGGGTTAATTCCAAAATAGAACACCATGCTTGTGATTTGGCTACAGTCAATCTACTGTTGTTCATTTGAATTGGATTACAGGGCTAAAATAACTTCCCTTGATTACTACCTCATAAAGTATTACCAGATATTCCTAACTGCCACTTGAAAGACAACATAAAAATTAATTTTGTTTTAGTGAAATGCTGCACACACAAAAAATATTGATTGTACATCATTGTGGCAGTAATCTTTTCTGGATAAGTAAAACATGACGTCATCATGAGAGGGTGAAATTCTTACTTTGCATTTTCTTTTTTTATGATTTCCTGCTTCTTTTCTTCTGTTATTTCCATGAGCTTTTCTGTTTTATCCCTACAGAAAGGATGAAGTGTAACGTTTAAAGGTGGGAACTTTTGACAGTTAAATCTTGAACTTAATTGAAAAGGAAGCAAAGCAGAAAAACAAAGCCATAAAGCAAAGCAAAGAAGCCAAGCTCCCAGGGGCAAATATGAAATTTTGAGGACAATCTATCTGCCAAGGACAGATAGATTGTCATCCAGAACATTTTAAGCCCTCCATTCCTCTGAACTAAAGACTCTAACCTGAAAAACACCACTGCTCCATCATCAGTTATCAACAGAGGACTTGCTCTAAGGGATGTCAAGTCACTTGACCAGTCACACTCATCATGAATCTCCAAAACAGACATTTCACATGGAAAGTGTCCACGGCCCTACAAGGAAAACATCCCCTTAAGTTTTTTTATTACAAAAAGAAATAGGATTCTCAAAGTTCTTAAGAAAGTAGCTAAAAAATTTTGTCAACTCCTACACTTTGTGTGAGGTATTGAAATCAAATATAACTTCCCCACACAATGAAAGTGTCCGTGTGGTTATCTTTATAAAGAAGTGTTTATGTCTTCTGATTACAAGTTATAACAGTGAAACTTCTCAACTTTCAAACTCCCATGAATGACCAAAACAGAATTTCTCTTTACAATAGCAATATCAAGCAGAAAAGTGATGAAATTGTAGGAAAATATCAGTAGGGGATTATAAGTTGTTAAAATGCTACATTTTTCAAACTACAATCATGAAAATTAATGGCAGAAAGTAAGGAGAATTATTAATGCGATATTGGGATTGAAAGGGTTAAAGCATGACTCATCAACACCATGATGTTGGTGAGTCAAAGAACTAACAGACTTTCAAAGAAGTTGATGTTTAAATAAGTGGTGTGCATGGTAGCTTTACATCTGTGCATGATTATAACAAAGGTCAGTGCTGAAATTGCTATAAAATTGTGCAAACTAGCCTCCCAAAAGATGATAAACTACAGAAAACTAAAAAAATCCTGGTAGATTAATTTTAGATTTTAATTTGACCCTAAATCTTGAATAATCTTCACCTTGCACAACTCTAAATTCTCTTCTGGAACACTACCAAGTTTGCTAACCTGAAAGAGAAATACACAATTACAATCTATAAATATCACAGACTACAGCAATCAATTTGGAAAGACAAATGAAAATGTTATAGTATCTGGAAGCACAAATGTAAATATGAATCATGAAGACATAAAATAAAAAACAGTTTACTATCTCCAAAGTATGCATACTTATGTGTCAACCAATTTGAAGCTTCAGCATCCTCCCAAGGACCCCCTGCACATTTGAACTTTGAAGATTGGTTTGTTCAAACTCCCAACCCTCTAGACCAAAATAGTATTCAAATGCCCATGCCACCAAAGTGCTTATTTCATGATCTATTCTTTTTTAAAAGGCAATAACAGCCACCATAAGTTTCCTTCTAAGCCATCTCCTTCCAAAAGTGAACTCTTTACCTTTAAACACCTCCATATTAAGATATATAACACATGTGTATCACTGGAAAGAATTTTCAGTTCTGGTTCGAATCCCCCCTTCCCCTCCCCCCCCCCCCCCCAGGTACAGATGAAGGTCAAATGTGGGTTGCCTGAAAGTGGTGGTTGAGGGGATGGGTGTTGTTGAAGCTTCTAATTGATTGGCATGCTAGAGAGTGGAACTGCAATCTACAAGTCTAACTAAGGGTCAGAGTGACCCTAAACCTTGAGGGCCATCAGACTGTGAGTATGAAACACTGCTGCCTTGGCCACAAAACCCTCAATCCACTGAAGAATTCTTTGATGAATAACATGCCCTAACTAATCCCAACTTACTGCAGCTTTCAGTTCATCAACTACACTGTCTTGCAGAACAACCTCTTTGGGAGGGTCAAGTGTTATAGTTGAAGGATGCCAATGGCGCACATAGACTGAAAGCTGGTCTGTTGAAGTCATTAATTCAGGGCCTAGAAGAGTGAAAAATGAATGTTGTGGATATATTTTGTTTTGGAAAGTGATTATATGATGCACATACTATGTAAAAGAACAATTTGGGGATTCAGAACAGTGAAATGACACAAAATTATTAACTATAATTATAACTCAGAGTTACTTTTGCATATTAAACCCTCACACTTGAAATTCCACACCTCGATTAATGAACACAATAAAAATAGAGAAACGAAGAAACAACTCAAAATAAATAAAATTTCAGTTAGAAATTGTTGTCAGTTATATCGGGGAATTAAGGGGTTAACAAAAAGTATGATGGTCAAGTGTGTCATCTAACAAGAGGAGATACAGAAATTATTAAAGTGGTGATTTGATAAAAATTCTTAGTCAAACTCACACACCTTCTAATATTTCCAGGAAAACTTCAAAACTTGCATACACCTGAATGTGGTCTTCAAACACCTGAGTATCAACATACACTGCAGCAGGATTCTTCCAGTTTTTTCTTCTCATCCTGAGACTACAAATAAAAAAAGGAAGAGATAAAAGAGAAAAAAATTCCTTATTTGAAGGAAAACAAAACAAAAAGTTAACAGTTTAACTCTTTTTCAAAAACAAATAAATAAACAAGGAAGTAACATGGCCGTATCTGCTGCAAAATAAGCAAGTGCTGTTTAACAGGCATAAAACCAGCTGGAAGGGTTCCATATTTAATTAACCATACTAACTAATAAATATTAATTCATAGTAATAATATTTGTGTTAATTCATATTAACATTCAGTGGAGGTGGGAAAAAAATTTTTTTACCTTTAAGTGTACCCTTTCAGCTGAAAATCTTAAAGTGATGATTAAACTTACTTTTCAACAGGTACATCAATACCACATCTTTGGCAGATTTCTGGGTGTAGAAGTTCTTTGCATTGTTTCACTGACATACCATCAGTCACAATCCAGTCACAAAAGTACTTGTAAGGCTAGAAGTGAAACAGATACTACCATTCAATTCATTTCCTTCAGCAAAGACTAATCATCATCATGACATGTAATTAAAGGGCTCTATTGCTTTAAAGTAGCCTTAGTTTATCTCTTCTCTCAAAAGAAATCAGTGGCCAAACTGTGGGTCAAAATTCTTTTCCAGACACCAACTATAAAGTTTTATTATAGACTGATATTGTTATAAAACATAGTTTAAGCTCAACTTTGACAGTTAGGAAGGAATTTTATGCTAATTATTTGCAGGAAAAAGGATTGTAGCAATTGTATTGAATGCAGGAAGAACTTGCACAATGAGTCCAGGAATAGATATACAGAACAAATTCTCTGTAACAAATCACCCTCACCTCCTTTTCCGTAGGATTTAGTAGAAATATTTTTAGCTGATGTTCCCCTTTCTTGAGGGCACGACTGTACTTTACTCGTATCTAGCACAGAAAGAATTGAATGCCTCATATCCACTATAAATGTAACATCTACTAAAGATTGCTGTAGAGCATAATTTTCCAGCAAAGTGCAAACATACTTTACAAATAAAGTCAATTGCTAGATAGCACAAAAGCTTAAAAGGTTGTGTTTGTTTCATGTAGATACTGTCAATAAAATGATCTTACTCCACCATTCAGCTAGTGAATAAATGTAAAATGAACCAGACCACAGCAAGTCCATGTTCCTTTAAAATTTTACTAATTTAACATGTAGAGGAAAATGAGGAAGGGCAAGAATTAACCTATCAATATAATAATGCCATCATTTACAACAAAATAAGTATCTAAAAGTGCAGCCTAAATGATTCTGACAGTTTTCAAACTGTAAATATTAAAATGAACTCTACCAATGTGTCACTCAAACAGAAAAACAATATTGAAACTACCATGAAAATAGCAACATTTCACTGTCCTGGAAAATTCTGCATTGGCACCAACCTTAGAATCATCACTGAAGCTTGTAAGTGGGTCAGTTAACTTGCTGTACTCAATTTCTTGGTTGTTTGAGTATACTCTGTAAACCTATGATCATGAAAAACAGACCTCTAGTATCAATGACATCTCAAATGAAATTCTGATTTATGCCTGTTCTCCACCAGCAAATGATTGCAACTTCACAAGTCATCTCTAATTCTGTTTGGTAAATAACATATTAAACTAAAGACATTCTCTAGTACCTACCCTAAAAAACTCTGGTGCACATCCAACATCGCTCTTCAGAATTTCCTTCAGTTTTCCAAGGGTGATTCTTTTGTCCACTCGGACAAGTTTTTCTAAAAATCAAACATGGCTTGCAATTATTTCCTAGGAAAGTGCAAGAGTTAGTTAATGAAGACTTATGTTACCATAACTGTATCTCTGTACTCTTGACACAACTTCTCACCTCTTTGTTTTTCATTCTTCTCTGAATCAACTGTAGTCTCACAGATATATCTGCTTGTGTGCTCTATAGGCAAGAGGTTGTTACACATGTGTTAGTATGTAAGGAGTTCTCTGTTCAAACATCAATGTAATAATTGTGAATTATCATGATCCCAAAACATTAATGACATCATCTTGTTTTTCAAACCAAGCCAATGAACTACATAACCAGATGTAATAGAGATGTACACAGAGAAGATAAAATTCCTTCCATTCTCAGATTACAAAGTAGCCAAATATGGTTCAACTAACAATCTTTAAGGCCCCACATACCTGATGGTTTTGTAGATGGATCTGGTAATAAAACAAACAATTGAATAGTGTGCTGAAATACATCTAAGACTTTGAACAGTTTGGAATCTTTAAACTGAACATCTTCCTCTTTATCAGAAGCTTCTACAAACACCTAGTGGAATATAACCACAAACATTCATTTTGTTATCCAAGGCAAATGTTTTGTACCAGACAATAACTTAATCTGAGTTGACTGCAGGTTCATATTAAGCAGAAACTTGAGGCCACCTAAGTCTTGGCTCAAGCAAATGGGCGCATGCAGCTAAAAGTTATACTGCAGTATGCCATACCAGTTGACAGCTAGGAAGATTGTTCCCCTCCCCCCTTCTATTTATTGAATGGGATACCAGACAAACTCCTCCTTACAATTTCCACACCATTTGCTGATAAAACTGATTTTAAGTGATTTAAAATTGATTCAAAAGCATCCCCTTCCTAATTTTTTCTTTAAACCACAATGAGGGATTGGCACTATTCTGGAAAAGAAGAGATTTAGGGAACTGATTCCTTTTCAACTCTTTGCATGACAACATTATATTGTATGTGCAAAGGTAAAAAGAGGCACTCTAGAAATAAAGTGTGTTGACCAAGCACTGAACAGAGAGGCCTTGCCAAACACTGATCTACAACCTTTACATTTAAACCCCATGTGTAAAAGACTGTGCTACCTCATTTCTCTTAGCTATATCATACATTGAAGAATATGCAATTTCATCTGGAAAAAATATTTGAGTGATTTAAATACCCTGTTGTTTTTGAAGAATCCAAGTTCTTTTAGAACTTTGCTTGGGTTATCTAGCAGCTTCAGATCATTGTAGGATCCTTCAAACGCAACCCTCATACAGTCCACAGGAAGATTAAATTTCTGCACATGAATTAAATGATAATCCATTTTTTAAATAACAGTGAAACATATGCATAACATTTTATGGAGCAGTCTATTTTTAAATCTCTCAAAGTGTTGTTTGGAGAGAATAGGAACAAGGCAAAAGAAGGAGAATAAAAAGGGTGAAAAGATGAAAGGGGAAGGGGTCCCAACCCCCCCTCCCCAACCAGGTCAAGCAACTTTTTCTCAACTACCCGTTAATGGAGCCTGAGAACTTGTAGACCAAACAATGACCATAGCATTTTTAGAGGCAAACAAAGAAAGTTGCCAAGAGACAAACCACAAAATAGACCAATGAGTAATGTACAGTGTCTCTTGGAGGTAAGAAAAGCCTGAGACTTGCATGGAAAAAGAAACTGTTCTTACTTCATGAATAAGATCACAAAGATCCCCCACAGTTGAACTGAGCAGTGGTCGCACATTTACATATGGATCCACCTTTTCTTTTTCTAGATGCACCACATGAACCTTTACTGTTGTACCTAGGAGCGGGAAAAAAAAATGCTATTAAAATGTTCACACTTTGATCCCCTGAGTGCTTGAGGACACAAGGGCATAACAACAAAATACTAACAGATGTCCCTCCTGTGTGTTTTTATACTCAGATTTGACAATAACACCAAAGTAAAATTACATTCATTTAACACTCAAGTAAGCTCTAACTCATTCACCATGTTTCATTTATGGATGAGAGAACTACTGATTATTTCTTCCTGGTAAAAACATGAAAATATCACCAACACTATCTACCCTACAACCTAAAAAGCAGTCTATCTGGTTGTTCCAAGGGTGGATAACACTATCCACAGGACAAATTTGCATTTTCTAATAAATAGTGTCTTATTTATTGGATGACTTATATTCCTTTTGAACAACTGGGCCCAGTTCAATAACATTATCTCACCTATGGGTATACATATATAAAGTAATTTAGCTGGTAGTTTATTGGAGTTATCAACAAACAAAGGAACAATTTAGATCAAGTTTACCTCCAGGTTTATAGGGTTTAAATCTTTCATCTTTCTTTCTAGTTTCAAGGAGAAGGTCAAACATGTAGGATTGTTTAACTCCATTCAAAACTTTGCCAATGGGATTATCCTGTTTGTGAAAGAGGAGATACAAGATCAATGCAAATGGTAGCTGTTTTTTCAAATTTACTATTAGTATCGGTAATTGTGAAGAAGACAGTTCACCGACAGTCGGCCAACAGGTTTTTTGGGGAGCTCTTCTTCACAATTACCATTAGTATCAATGATCTAGCAATGTGGTGAGTTTACAGAAAGAACTGCATTTAGTAGCCTAGCACTATTTTGGCCGGTGACAACCTCCTTTTTCCAGGGTCCATTTAGTGTTAACAAGATCATCTAGGAATAAGTGAATGTAAGGGTGTTTTTTATGAGGGACAGAAAAAAAAGTAGATGCCTCTAGTTAATAAGGGGAATCTTCGAAATCTTTGGCCTCCAAGGCATTTCTATTGATTTGGCAGCAACTTGAAAAATATTGCTATCTCCTTGGCTTGATTCTACTTGAGTAAACCCTTTAAACCCCAAGATCTCACGAGTAATTCTCCTTACCTTCTGCCATAAATTATTAAGACATTACTCTGGTAAAGTTAGTATGGGATCAGCTAATAATTAAATATTCTTTTTTTTGATCCATAAAATATTTTTTTGCTTATACACTATTGGTCTAAATGCACCACATGACTGAAAGTTTTCCAGCTAAGACTGGGCGATATCCAGGGATGTTGATAAACACAATAATAAACACAGTAGCCTCTATGTCTAGTCACTCATGGGAATTAAAGGGTTTATTTCCTTTAGTCATTGCAATTAAACTAAACCGGATTTAAGTAGGCAAAAAGCCACCACTTTGACTCATTCTTCCCTCTTTCCAGGTTTACTTTGGAATTTGGAGTTTGGTTTTGAGGTAGAGGAATACCAAAGTAAAAGCCTTGGCAATGAGACAATAATTCAAGAGCCAACCATAAACCACACCTACATGCAACACCAGCATTGGGGATTGCACCTTGATCATTTCATTAGATATTTTGTTGTAATGGATAGTTTGAAGCTTCAAAATTCCCCCCTTCCCCACAATTCTAACTTTTGAAGATTGCTTCGTTCAAATTCCTGCCCTGCCCCCTTAGCCAAAATTGTGTCCAAATGCACTCCAAATACACTGTATCTAATGCACTGCATGCACTTTATTTGAATACAAAGATAATAAACTCACCTCTTCCCCATCATATGACCTTTCAATGTAATCATAGTATTCATCAAACTTCACAATTCGACACTGTTCTGCTGGGAGAATTTCCTCCAAGTGGAAAAGCTACCGTAACAGAGCAAAATTATCCAATGAAGATCTTGTAAAATGAAGTAATGGTCTTATTTTAAAATGCCACATCTTAACTCTCGTAATCAAACCTCAGTTTGTAATTCTCTGCATCTGTACTGTGTCTAATACTGGTTAGTAAGATGTAAAAAAAAATCTCTTTTCATTATGTAATGTGCCATACCTTGTGAGCCACAGATACTGCATCTTTCAAAGTTGTATCCTTGTGAATTTCAAGTTTCTGTTCCATAATTCTCCTACTCTGAGGGTGCTCACAAAAAATCTTGATCTGGAGCAAAATAAACACATTTATTCTGTTCAAAATTGAGACCCTTACAAAATCATGTGCTTATCTCACTAACACATCTATCAGTTCAAAACTTCAACATCGCCCCCTGACCGAGCTTTAAAAACTAGACCTTGCAGACCTTTTCTTTTGAGTCACTTGCTCAAAAAAGTGAACTCTTTACCTTTAAACACCTCCACATTCAATGAAATACCACTTTCATTGGGCTGGAAAGACTTGACACTTCTGGTTCAAATTGGAATTGGCTACCAGAAAAAAAAGCTAATTTCATGCTGTGGGTACTCACTTTTAATCATAGATGAGGAGAACCACAGGGTGAGTGAAATGTTTTGCCCAACAACAAATCACAATGACATTTATGAGGGCATGAGCCCTTGCCCTTTAATCAGCAAGCCACAAAATCTCCCATTTCTGATTCAAACCATCTATACAAAGCTTGCTTTTAATTTATTAGCTTCTACACATCTGCATTCTTACCTTGCACATGGATCTCTCCATTTCTTTTCTTCTTCTCTCATCTTCTTCTTGTTTTTTCAATTTTTCCATCAACTCCAAAATGTGGAGAGGCATGTCACACTGTTCCAGGAACTTGCAGTTTCTTTCAGGATTGACTTGTCTATACATCAGCATGTATGCATTTGTTGAACTACAAATGTCACCAATAAACAATCTCATTCTTCAACAACAGTTCTACATCTGCACTTATGTGACAAAAAATTAGTAGCATAGTATAATAAAAAGGTCAAGTACACAAAGTTGTTGGAAAGTTTTCAAGTAGCTGGCCACAGTGTTGCAGTATAAGGTGGCTAAAGGTATTTTGCCATCTCTAACTAAAGCAAAGCAACTAAGATAAGGTTATATTTATTAATTACTAACTACAGTAACTCACAAACAAATGTTACCTGGAGTAGACTGATGAATAGTAGGTCCTTGATGATTCAAATCCTCCATAAGTTCTTTCAATATCATCATCACTGGCCTGATTGAGTTCGTAATGAAGGAATTGAGAAGAAAACAAAGGAATCAAATTCATGGGGACTTGATTTCTCCCTTCTTTGGTAGAATAAGGCCATAATTTTCTCAAAGTACCTTAACCTTCTTGAATGGCTCAAGGCAACAATGTCCTACAGCTCAAGTCATTTCTTCCAGCTTCAAAAGTTGAAGAAGTTTTCTCATCTTTGACCTTAATTTATCTACCTCTTTCGTTTCCGCCTCTTTATACCTCTATACTAAGTCTTGGATGTGTAATTCCCAAAAATTTCTAAGAATACCCTCTATCAGATAGAAAGCCATATGCATGTCATTTTTTTATATCACTGTGACCATAACACTTACCTTTGTGACACTCTGGTCATTAAAGCAGTACCACTTCCCATTTGTGAATGATCTGTGATATTTGGGACAGGAAAACATTACAATTTCAATAACCTGATGGAACACAGAACACGCTTCAAACAGAAACAGATCACTCCATCCTAAATAAATACTGACTACATGACTGCATGCAGGATACAATAAATAAACCTCACTTGATGTATGCATAATAGTGGCCTCCTGATGCACTTCCTGAATGAATCATGATGGAGAATAACTCATACCAATATGGACCCTAAAAAAATAAAACACAGACAAATGAACTCGACAACTTAATGTATGCTATAAAATCTTAGACTACCCCTATCCCCCCCCCCCCCAAAAAAAAAAAAAAAAGGATGTCTGGCATTTGGTACATGTTGAGAATATTATTTTTAGTAAGGTTTCTGGCATGTTCCACAATAATACTTAATCACACTCATTGACATTCATGGACACTAGTCAAGAATATATTTAAGTTTTGCTCTAGTGACCATAACACGGTTGCTGGTTTGCAGCTTACACTTGTCTTCACTGAACAACACAAACTGACAGAACAACTCTTCCAACCTCATCCTAAGCAGGCATGTGGGCCATAGTAATGTTCATGAATGTCAGTCAAAACATAGCGAGGTATGAATGTTTGTAACAAACTTATGCAATGCAATTTGCAGCACAAAGAAATGTAACACTGGAAGGAGGAGGTGCATTCAAGACTACAGTCCATCTAACCTTCATGTCCTGTGCCAGGTCACCATTGCACATGTCTTCATTAAGCTCCACTTTCTTTGATGCTGTGGCCCCATCCACTTGACTACCTCCTTTACTGCTATTGTCCACCTCATCTTCTTCAGTAGATGTGCCATTATCAGAACAGCCTTCACTCACCCCACTGTCAGTTTCAGTGCTGCATGTGCTTGGTGAGTCCCCCTTTAGATTAGCATCTTCATCTGCATCATTCTTGACATCATAAATAGAAATCAGTGTTGAGAGGTATTGAACAGTGTTTGTACCCTTTTTTGGAAACAAATTTCAGGGACTTTTCAAAGACTTTTCCAGGACTCAGATAGATTTTTCCAGGGCTCCAAATTTCACCTTAAATCCTTTTGTTCCCAAGGTTTCAAAATCATTTCTCCTTATGTTCTACATACACTTCTTATAACCTAAATTCTGAAAAATTTATTGCTTAATTTAAGCAGATTTCCAAGACTTTTCAGCCCTAGAAAATGTCAAAATATAATTCCAGGACTTTCCAAGTTTTCCAGGACTTATATAAACCCTAGTTAAATTTTTCTATAATTGTTCATGTAAAAAGAATAACATGAATATCATTCTCTATTCTGCAGCGACAAGCCTAATACTAACCTCCTCCAAATCTTCACTTATAAAGTCTTCCAAATTGAGGTATTTGGGAAATGTCATTCTATTGAAAGAAGTAAATGAAAAACAAATCTTCCAGTGTATGTTAGAAAAATCACACGACATAGTTACATTAAATCAAACGTCATTAGCCCATGTAAAATACAAACCTGTCATTCAGTTTGACTCTATGAAGTGTTGCATAGTCAAATGCAAAGCGCTTTAGTTGTAACGTCAGAAGATATGGGAAAGATAAAAATTTCAAACCCTATAAGAAAAAAAAATTTAAGCACAGTGTATTTTGCTGTTAAAATGAATCTCAGAGGGAAGCTATGTGTTTAAATAACCTTTCCAACATGTTAACGGTTAAAAACTATTAATACCGAGTCAATAGCAAATGGCAAATCTACATCTCCAATAAACAAGTATGCTCACAGATGCAAGTAATAACAGGAATATTATCAACAAGTATACTAGCCAGAGAATAGTGTAAAGAATGCCAAGAATATTCTCTAACCCTGAATGAAAAGTAGCACAGAAAATCACAATTCAGCTGGAGAATTTTGCCTGGTACCTGTGAGAATTCTGTGTTATCCAAACTTAATAAATACTTCAATGTTAACCCTTCACTCCCAAGATCTGATTTTAGTAATTCTCCAAACTGTCTGCTATACAATTCTCATCAAGTTGGTATTGAGAATTTGGTATTGGTTCAACTCATGATCCTCTATTTTATATTTATTGTCTGCTATATAATAATTCTCACCAAGTTAGTACAAAGAATTTGGTATTAGATCAACTCATGATCTTCTATTTTATATTTTTCTATATTCTTGGTCACTCACGAGAGTTAAAGCTGTATATGAGGTTCTATCCTAGAGTCAGCAAATTTTTTGTCTTTAGTGCTCACAAGTAAATGATAATAATTAATTTTGAAATAATAATTGAATCTTGATAAAAACTTTAACTTTTCTTGGAGACTAAGTGTAAATTACAAAATACATAGCAGACATCGATGCAATCACTTGCCTTGCGGGCATCACATTTCTCATTGCATTTCTCACAGAAGTACTGTGAAAAAAGAAAAATTGATTATGCAAATAATTTTCTACAAGGCCTAGCTTTTCTAAGAAAAAAGCACAATTTCAAATTAACACTTGTAAGAAAAAATCCACCCTAATTTACCTGATTTTGGCCCTCCAGGAGTTCTGTAGTAACAAAACTCTTCAAGGCAATTTCCTATGGGGAATCAAACTAGATATCATCCACTTTTCTCTAAACATTTCTGAAGGTGCTGATGAGAAGATTTGTCAGATAATCAAGAGCCTCTTTAGTTTGTCATCATTTCCTTCATTCTTGCGTCCTTAGTGTATGATTAAATTGCTAAATTTTAGTAGTGATACTGTAAAGAGGAATTAGAAGCAAGTCATTCTTAAATGTCAAAGGGTAAACAGGTTCCCTAATTCATTTTTTGTTTGCTTTGTTTGTACTATGAGATGATTATTCACATGTACATACAACTTACATACAATTTAAATTATTTCTAATTAAAGTTACTTACAAAGGCAAAATTCTTGACATATAAAGAACAGAATGTGTTATAATGTGCCATTACTTAAACTTGGAATGGAAGAGTTAACTTACCACACTACCCAAAGCCTGCTTTGAGCCAAAAGGTCTGATTGCTAATGGAATGTCTAGATATGTGTCTGTCCGAGCACTTTCATGGCCACACTAACAAAGGCAAATTATCCACTTTCACAATTAAATCCAACATTTTCTTTTAAAAGCTGCACTCATTTCCAGCCTTTTTACTTCATGAATTCATAAATACCCTTCCCTACATGCATTGTCAAAGCAGACAGATTTGAAAAGATATTCAAGATTTATCAGATGAAGGTCTCCTCTGATGAAAAATGAGAATCTACACCTACATATAATTAATTGTAATTTAGTATCAATGACTATATAACAGTTGTGGGGGGAATTGATTTTCAGATCTAAGATCTAAAGTTGGAAGACTGATACAGCCTGTATGGAAGAAATGAATCACAAGATATACTAAATTACTGAGAAACCAATCAGGGACACCTTCAGAGAAATATACTAGAGGACTCTGAAAACTAATAGAATCTGATAATTTATAGTAAGCTAAATTTCATGTCTGCACAAAAGAGCACTCTATACAGTGGTTTCCCTTATTTTGAGCACAACAAGTAAATGGAATTTTAAAACTGGTAATTTTACCTGTTTAATGTTCAAAAATTCCATGGGATTTTAGGCATACATACAGGTGGTAAATTCTACTGGTAAACACATGAAAGGAGAACACTGATGAGGAGTTAAAGGCATACCTGCTGGCATTTAACATAGTCCTTAAGCTTCCCTTGATACAGTTTGTTAATTAGATCATCCTGTAGGCAAATAAAGAAGCTTAGTTTCTTGGAAATGGAGTGCAATCCCTAAGTCAAACTCCTGAACCATTGAGTGCATTCATTCAATGGGTAATGACATAAAAATCCCACAATCACTTTAAGCAAGCACCTAGATCGGGCATTTGATAAACCAAAACAATCAACAACATTCGACCATGTGGTGGAAAAACCGAGCTGAGCAACAGTTTACACAGAATACTGCCAAAACAGAGGCCAGAAAAAACCTGCCAGAAAAAACCCTAATAGGGAAAAAAAAAAAAGCTTGGTAGGAAATCTGTGTAGGATCCATGGCTCATGCTCTGAAAAGCCTATCCAACAAAGGCTACATGGCTGGAAGGTCTTTGCCCTTATTTACTAAACATGTATTCCAACAAAGCACAGAAAACTCTAGATAATTTTAGGAAATGCAAACAAGCTAAGAAACCCCTGCAAAACTCAAACTGTGACTAGTAAATTGAATATATACTAAAAAATGTGAGTAAGATGAGTTGTTGGCCAAGAATGCTTTCCCATGTGATAAGCATCCCTTTTATAGCACTCCATGCTACCCATGCTGCAATTCAACTGCCCCAGTCCCCACTGCTCCTGTGCTGCAAATATATTTCATTTCCAGCTAATTCATATCCACTCAACCCCTGGAAATTCCATTTACTCTCATTCAAGATATTGACTTACTAATTAAAATAATTTAATGATCAACTCTTTTTCTACTTTATCTATTCAAATCTACATCCCTAGTTGCTTACTTATCTACCATACTACTAATAATATTTATTTACCTGATCAGTATTTTTAAACTTGCTTTCGAGAGCATCAAACATGACTCTGCACAGCTCCTGTACATCATGCTGTTGCCATGCTAAAATTAAGAGACAGCAAAAATAACATCAAACCTAAACTGTGGTCTGTAATCATGTAAAAATAGTTCACAAGTCAATACCCTCACTACTGTCCCATCCAAAGCTCTTGGTAACATCAGTAGTCTCTACAGCTCTCTTGGAACTCGTCTGAAAAATAAAAAGGTACCGTTCAGTCATTCATTCTGACAAAAATGTTAAAATAGTTATCATGATTCACAGAAAAGGATTGTATTGTTGAACATCAACATAAATATAATTAAATTCATTGACTCTTCACACCCTAACATCAATATGCATATTCTCCATACTGTTCTCTGTACATTTCCTAAGATACCAACAAGGAGAATTTGTTTAACAATCACAAACTTCTTTAGTTGATGATCATTTCCTTTTTCTCATGACCTTTAAAAGTGATTCAGGGGTGATATTAGATGCTGGTCACTCTTGGAGTCATAAGGTTAAACACACAAATTGGGAATTTATCTAGTAAATCAATGTTGTACCACTGGTACCTGTAAATGGAGGAAAAGCTTTTGAAGTTGGTAAGGAATACTCTTGGCTGCTTCATCTTCATTTCCAATGAACTCCCACCTAAGATGTTAAATGTTTATTTACATTTATTACATCTATCATTAACAAAGTCTATTAAATTGAACACTATATTCATGATTATGATGGAGCAAGGAAATGTAAATATGTGAAGCAGCAAATAACAAGTGAAAACAATGTTGACATGAAATTGTAATTATTAAAAACTCTTCCTTATTTTGTGTTTTGCTGACTTAAGAAGGTCCAATGCCAGATAGTACAAACTAAACACATGCTAGAATTTCTGGCTATGAATCCTGAAAGTTAGTAGAAGCCCCTTAAAATGTCCAAGAACACCTAACCTCATCATTCATTGATTGTTTGGAGAACAATACTTTCAAATGAGACATACTGGTAACATCTTTACTTCATCCATTCACTTGAAAAATATTTAAAGTGGGTTGGTATACAATAACCAACTGTTTTTTTCCATCAGTCAGATCTGGCCAGTTGGACATGGAACAAGTTGACTTGTTCTAAGAAACAGCTATAACTGGCTATGGCTTAATTGTTTCTGTCCTTTTAGAGGGGCAATTAGGTTTTAATGCTTTTATGAGGACTAAAAAATGTGGAGAACATTTTGCAAGTTTTGAACAATCAAAACTACAAAAAATGGTGTGGAATTATTTCTTATCCTTAAGCTTGGAAATTATGTGGCAAGGCAAAACTCACAAGCCTCTACTCTCAAAGAGTTAACTTTTTCTTCAATTCTCACTCACACCAGCAAGAGTCATCACTAAAAGTTTTATCAGTAATTACATGTATTGAGAATTATCTGCACAAACCTGTATATAGCATTTCTAAATTCTGGGGTCATGAATAATGTCTGTAGTAGACTGTTCAAATAGCATGTCATTGCCTGGTTTACAAGACCAACAAACCCTGTATTCAACAAATAGAGTAAACAGTTTACCAGTGGCAGACTCAATTGTAACCAAAGGAAAAGTTTGTCATGCAGTACCCATCAGAAGTGACATGTCTACCAAGGACATTATCGGTTAAGGCCTAGGGTGCTCATGATGTATCCTGAATTTTTCTTCTTTACAGGTGGAGCTGTTTTGTCATACATTCTCCTGTAACTTTGTGCTATTCTCCTACATTCAGCAGCAAAGCAAACCATGCAAAAGCATGTGCAATGCCCTTTACAAACCTCACTTGGACTCTTGACATCCTTTCAGAGAACTTTTGCACTGATTTGGTGTTAACCTGGCCTTAATTACAGTGAGCCCCATTTAAAAGATTTGGTCGGTAGAATTGGAGGGAACAGTGTAAGTGCCCTTAAGGTAGCAACAAAAAAAGGTAGGCATCTCCCAAGTTTCCCCCCTCTGCAGGTACAATACTCCAAACTGCGGATGACTGCGTGGTTGCCTAGATCCAATTATATTTAAAGTATGCATATGCAACTGATAAAAAAAATCATCCTGAACCCTAACCTGTTTCAGACTTTCCCAAAGTGTAACTATCACTGGAGGAGGAATAATAACTACTTGAAGTGCTAGAATTGCTTTGGAACAGGTTGCTGACACTCCCTGTAACTGAATCATCATCATCATTCTCCTGCAAGGCAACAGGTAAAGTCAGCAAGTAACCCCCATGACCTATCTGGCTGGAGCTTGTGGGGTTTTCAGTCGGCAGTAGTACTGCTTCTTTCCTTTAGGATAAGGGGTTAGTCCATTGCAGGCTACCCTGTATTGAGTCATTAAGTTTACACGATAATCTGCCAGTTGGCATTTAATGGACTCCTGAGTGGAAAAAAGCAATGGGAGACAAAAGTGTCTCACTCAAGAGTGTTTCACAGTGACCTGACTAAGGCTCAGACTTAAGCCTTGCTAACCCTCCATGAATTGTCTTTCTCTTGGACTGTCCTCAAAGGATTGGACAAAATTTAATTTTTCAAATCTCAATGTGTTGAACAGAACCACATCTTAAATAAACTTAAATAGTACACTACGAGAAATAAAAACTAAGTTGACGTATAAATCTCCACCAATTTACAAACTCCAACTGCCTAATCAGGGTCAAATTGATCCACAGAAAATATTCACAAGTATTTTGGTTTAAAACTAAATAGATTGGATAATCTAACTTGAAGCTTCAAAGAAAAAGTCCCCTTTATCAATTGAGATCACTTTTGACCATCTTTTTTAGGTTGAGACCTGAGGAAATCTTAGCTAACTGAATCACACCCTTAACTGTTTCTTGACCTCTGACCCTCTACGACAATGAGTGAAAAGTGCCAGGAGTACAATTATTGGTTTGCTGCACATACGTGTAAAGTTGAATTACATTTTGGATGACAATGAGAGGATATCTGCAAATGACATTTTGTTTTCTCTTTTGAAACAATCTTAGTATAATCAATCAAATATAAATCAAGATGGAAGATGAATTCCCTTGTCACTAATTTATATGAAATTGTCATTGAAATATTGACTTTTGCCAACAAAATGCAGTAATTTTTGACAGATTGTCAATTCTTCAATGTAATGAGAGACAACAGTTTAGCTGACACTACTTATTGGATAATATTACAGAAATAACTCAAGTGATGTAATCCAAAGATCAAACTGTTTTTCTGAGTGTAAGATCTGTTGCAAATTTTGATTTCTTGTCAAATTCTACTATGCACTGTTCGTGTATATGGTTCAACTATACTCCAATATACCTTTTTTTTTTTTTTAATAGAGCGAATTCTACTCTAAAGCTTTCCGCACCTATGTAAATCAAACCAAGACAGATCTAATTACACACCCTTGAGTAAAATACGAAAACCTCAGTAATCTAAGAGGCACCGGAAACTTGTACATCAACTTTACCAGTTCCTGCATGTAACTACAAGAACGTAGCATTTTTTTGTAGTTATCCTATCTTCGATTCTGTTCGCCATGCATTGCAGCAAACATAATTTAATATCTTTCGTTTCGCCAAAATGAAACACAAAGCACTGGTTGATGAACCATTTTTTGAGCAAATGCCCGTTATCATGATATTTTTACGTATTTCGCATTACATTCAGAAGTTCAGGAAGGTAAATTTATACATTTTATTGTATTGAAGCTTCTCATTGATTGCGCAAAAGATTCAAAACCTTCTCGCGATCAGCTTGATCATCCATTTTATTGCCAAAGACTATTAATAACTTGAAAAGGGCTTGATGGTTCACTAACCTTCGTTTTCTTCGGTTGTTCACCATCTTTATCTTTGATCAGAAAATTGTTCTTTTTCCCGTTGGCCGCCAGGCCGACTTCTTGTAAAGTCTTCGCCTTTTCATCATTTAGAACTACCTCTTCGTTGCCTCCACCAATGAATTTATTCCACACGAGAAGGAAGGTGTCTTCTACATAGCTTACTTGTTTGGCGACGTAAGCGTACAAATCTTTCACAAGAGTAGAGGCTGGAAGATTCACTGTATGATTGTTTTGTTTCCTGTCGACAGTTGTTTCGTCCTTTACGATACACAAAATTGTTGGTTCTTCGTCATTTTCAACTGGAACTACTTCTTTAGACGTTGCATTGACCATTCCTGGTCAAAAAAATCCCGTAAAGACGGCTGTTCTCGTTTGTAGAAGGACAACTTCCCGATTGAAACTTAGTCACAGACTACAAAAAGTGCAGGGAAGTGAAAGTTCGAACACACATCTGTGGTAAAAATACGTGCATCGCGTTACCCAGTAGGGGAGAGTGAGTAATGTTAAATTCTACTTAAGTCTACATTTTTATAGACGTTATAAGTCTGGGCTTACCTTTTAATCTGTGAGCAAATTTTGATCGATAAAATGGGAAATTCAGCTTAAAATAGAGAGGAACAGAGGTAAGTTGGGCTTTTTCAAGAATGTCACCTATCTTAAGAGATATTTCCCTACCCTCACCCAGACTTTTTTCTCTTAACAGTTTGCGCATATATTGTATATTTTCTTCACTGACCACCACCACTGGTGTATGCGGGCGTCAATATAAGAAATGTTGAGTGATGTGCATAGTGGGTTAGAGCTTCCCCGCGATTTCGTTGATGCTGCTATAGTCCGGGGAAAATATGAATTTTACCATTACAACGTAGATGGTTTCGATGACAGGGTGAGTGTATGAGAAACTTACAACAGGTTGCTTTTCGTATAGCATACTGATGCATAATTATTACTCAGGTTCAAAAACGTGAGAAAATGCTTCAAAGATTTAGCTAAACTGTAGAATACCCTGCCATTCATTAACATGTCATTGAATAAGAACAAAGTCTATTGTGTTATGCCTCACGACACATGTACATGACGTGGACCAAAGTGGCAGGGTATTCTGCGGTTACTCCAGTCTTTTCACAAACTCTCCAGCTGCATTGATATTACAATAACCCAAATGCACGCTTCTGTAATGCGAACTTTATTATTGAACTTTGCATGGAAATAGAAAGCAGTTGTAAAAAAAAAAAAAAGGTTATATGCTTCTGTAGGGTGTGACCACATCATGGTTAAGGCCTGACCAATCAATGAAGATTGATTGATTGATCTGTTTGTTATATGTTATTTGGTGTGAGTTGGCATTTGTCGATTGATGACCAATCAAGAATAATTTATTTGGTAGCAAATGTCATCATCATTTTTCCTGTAAATAAAGGACACCCAAATATTGAAATGACTGGACTTTGACATATTGTTTACTTTTTTTTTTATATGATTTTACCATATTTGTATGAATTGCTTGTGTATGCATGAAAGACACAACCTTGTGGTTGAGAAATGTAAAACTGAGTGGGTGAGTTCTGGAAAACGGTCCCTATTTTTTTTGTCAGTCCTTTTTTTGTGGTTGAAAGTGCTTTTCATGACACATGTAGCTAAAAGCTCACAAATAGGAGGAAGACTGGTAAAAATAGCCAATTTCAAATAGCCCTGACCCTCCCTCTCTTGAAGGGCATGTTTTCATGACCCCCCTGCTAAATCCACTCTCCTAAGTACCTCTTTGTTACCAGCTTTCCCCCTCCCCCAGTAAGTGATGAGTCATATTTATAGGCCTTCAAATGTTTTGTGCTTGTATTGAAGGGTTGGGGATGTGGATATAGGACACTGCAGACCATTTGTTCTTGGGTGGGTCATGTATTAGAGATTCAGAATCATCCAGTGCCCAGCCTTCAAGACATACAGAAGACTTTGGTCAAAATGGGGGATAAACCAGATTCTTTTGTGGGATCAAGAGAATGGATTGGCTGTGTAGAGGCCTGTCTCTACATGGATCAGACTTTTGGAGTAGGTAACTATCAATGTTTGTGGTGTTTTATGTGTGGCTGCTTTGCATTTCCAGCTTTTCTGAGTAATGTTGTAAAGTGATGGTGTTTATGGGCATTTTAATTTTAAGTAACAAAAGTGAAAACAGGTTAAATAATCATAAAGGTTTTTCCTAGGAGAAGAAGTCAGCAAAACTGCAGATGGACAAAATGCTTGTATTTCTAAAAGTTTAGGCCAAAATACCTTCCTATCTGTATTACATATCTCGTACAATTAATATAGTGCTCAAGGTTCAAATATAGCAAAGAAAACTATTGTCTATGTTAAACAGACTTGCAAATTTTTGTTGAATAGAGTTGATTTATGCAAATTAGCCCCACATCTTCTAGATGTTCTTCCAGATAAGCTGCACCCCTGATTTTTTTTTATAAAATTTGTTGGCAAAAAGGAGTGTGGCAAGTACTCATTAAGGGGGATAAATGGATTATAGACAACCTGGCTGGCAAATAGTGAAGATTAGCTTAAGAATTTCAGTTTGGTATTTTATTTTTTGCTATGCTCTGTTAAGCTTACTACCAGAGAATCGAAATTTTGTTTCCAGTCATGAACTGGTTTCCTTTTTGAAAAGATATAAAAAAGGTTGCCAGTAATTGATAATGCTGATGATCTTGTTTCAGGTTTGCAGTAAGATCATTCATGTTTTACAAGGGGAATCTGTGGAGCAGAAAGCTGCACCATTTCTTCTGGAACATTTTAAACATTTTGGTTCACCTGTAATGATAGGTAAAGTTATGATTTCAACAGAATATTTAAACAGATTGTAATACTTCACGATAGCGCTTTAGTGGATCAAGCATTAGTTGCCTTTTAAGTCCATTAACAACTCCATGTTTGTTGATGTGGTTCTTAACATACTCATAAACTAGCCAGGCAAGTTGTTGTTTGATTGGATAAATGATATAATAGCAAAAACTGTATTTTCCAAGTCTATTGAAACTTCTCTGAGATGTCATTCATCAAAAGATGGACATTTTTTCCAGCAATTTACATCCACATTAGGGGTATGGCATGTGTACAAGTGTGCCTTATCATGAGGGTTTATTGACTGTGTATGTTGCATTGTAGAGCAATGATGATACACGTCTTTGAGAATATTCTAATATTTATACCCCCTTGACCAGTGACTAGATGTGTTTAATTTAGTTTTTTTCCCCTTAATAACTTAATTGATCACTCCCCTTATAAGGCTCTTCTCACGCCACTGTAAAATATATTTGAAAGAAACAACCCCAACTGACAGTGGGAAGACCATTTAGCTGTTTACCAAGCTAAGCTAATGAATTAGTCTTTGGATATCTGAGAACTAATCCAGTGAGCAATAGGGCAGAGGGCTTGAACAAGGTGCTTGTTTCTGGAAAGTTTCGGTGACTTAATGGGCCTGAAAGGTTATACTGTTTTCATTCATGAAAGGGGTGTCAAAAGTTTTGAAAATTGTTAAATAAAACCATCAGCCAAGGAAACAAAATGGACTGGTTGGGAAGCCACAACCTGCATTTCTAATCCTTAAATTTTGATTTTAAAACATGGCTTTGGGGCTGCTAAGTTACTGGGACTTCCAAGAAACAGGCCCCATGACCCCAACCCCTTGGATACACTGCCTCCTGGAACAAGGAAAAAAGAAATTGCTTTGAAAAAGAGTTCTTTCTAACTTGGAGTGGCCCAAAAATTTTACTATCTAGCCATTCTATTTTTGACTTTTGCAAATATTTTGCTTTCTAAATTTCATTTCTGTTTCTAGGTGGAGATGTTGATGCTTCATCCAAGACACTGCTTGGTGTTTGCAAGACAAACAAAGCATTTCGCTTCTTAATTGCTGTAAGATATTTTTTCATCTATCAATAATCACTGGCATTTTCCCCTTTTCTGTCTGGTTCATATAGAAGAGAAAGAAAAAAGTTGATTTTGAAAGTGCCGTTGAATATCATCAAACTGAAGGAAAAGATTTGTTTGTTGCAGGATCCACATTTCTATGGAGAGGCCGCTAGGAAAGAAATCCAAGACAGTGGCTGGGTTCAATGGAAGAGCTATAATGATGTTTTCAAATCAAATTCTTTTTATAATTTCTGTCTTCCACAGTTTAGTTTGGGTGAAGACTGAAGATGTTGTGGCTGCAATTTCTCTATATTTTTTGTTCTCTCACGCTGTATTTTTGTGAAGAGTCATCTATTTTTTTCAGATATTAACAACCTATAATGGATATGAACTAACTAAGATTTTCCTGGGTGATTTAGCCTATTCTCCTCTGACATTCCCAACTGTTAAGAGCATACAACTTATTTTTTGAGTAACAAACCAACTGTTGTTATGGCACCACACTTCAAATTTTTTTCAGGCAAAAAAAATGATAGACTGAATTTGAGTATTCATTTCACAAGTTAAGTAAAAGTGTTATTGGACTCTAGATTGATAGATCTTGTTTTGAGACCTATTCATTGTGGTGTGCTTTGGGCAAAAAATTTTACTTTGATAATGCTCTTTTCTATCGAGAAGTATGAGTGGGTAACAAAAAAACTGAGTGGAAAAAATTGTTGAAAATGGTTTGAGGTAACCTGCCTTGGATTGGCACCAGCAGCCTTTACAAAATATCTTGTTACTTAATGTTTTGGAAAATGCAATAAGCTCCTATATTACAAGTGACTAGCCTTTTCGAAATTCATTTTCCTTCTAAGATTTGGGTTTTCATTTTGCATTTGCTCAAATACTGTCACATTCTTCCCACCAGGATCTTGTCCCATTTTTTTTCCACAAAAAAGAGATTAAACCAGATTACATTTAAAAATGTTATTTAATTATTTTACAATTCAAATAAGAAAAATTCAGTAAGTTAACTTAATGCAAATTTAGGTGCAATTTTTAAAATAAAAGCTGCCAAAGGATGCAAAATATTTTGGTTTTTACCAGTATAATCAAACAAGTAAACATTAACTGAAGAGCAAAACTGTCAAAGATTTCAAAGATCTATCAAAAGAAGACATCTACTGCTTAAACATGGATTTTTTTTTTGTTTAAATGAAAAATTAACCGAAGGGACAATAATACATGGATATCTGTAGCTGTATCTGTACCATGAATTTTGGTTTGTTTTGTGTTTCTTTTGTATGTCTCAGGTACACATAATTGCAATTCTGTTTCAAAAAAAAAAATAGAATTAAACTTATCGATTAGCTAGTGCAAACCTTGAAGGTTTGATGAAAGGCAAGGTTGTGATGTTCTTCTGAGGTGCCTTTACATCCTCACCTCTGAATTGGACAGAGCAGACCTTTTCAACTTGACTGCTGAGGATGTAATTAACTCACCCTTTTTTTTTTTTTTTTTTTTTTTTTTAGTTTTAAAAAAACTCTCAATTGTTGCAATAAGTGCATACAGTGGAGCCCCATGATCTCAATTCCAATTGTTGTGAATAAACTGTGATTCCATGTACTGATGTACCCTTTTAAGACTTATATCACTGTAATTTAACCTTTGAAATTTTGAACTTTTTTAGCTCATGCCTGTCTTTTAAATTCCATGTGATTAAGATGCTGGGACTCCACTCTATCCGTTTTCATTTTTTTTAGGGATGAGTCCCATTAATGTGCTAACACACTCACGGATGAGCAGTTAAAGAAAGTGTAGGAAGTGACCTAATTATCTTCTCAGATATGTCTTTGGCTTAAAAATGTCATGCAGTGAACAAATTAGTAAATATTACTTGCAGCAGAGTTCATAATGTTTGCTAGACTTAAGAGCGTTTTTGAGAAATTTGTAGCTAAGAGTTCAGTTCATTCTTTGCCTCTTGTAGAATCTTCCCTTGTTTAACCTTTTTTGGGTATGTGCAAGACGTTTAGATGAGCGCTTTCTATGGTCACCTTCTTTCTCCTTTTCTTCCTCTTTTTCACCTTCCTCTTCTTCCTCTTCCTCTTCTTCACCTTCTTTCTCTTCCTCTTCCTCTTCTTCTTCACCTTCTTTCTCTTCCTCTTCCTCTTCTTCTTCACCTTCTTCCTCCTCCTCTTCTTCTTCTTTTTCACCTTCTTCCTCTTCCTCTTCTTCTTCCTTTTCACCTTCTTCCTCTTCCTCTTTCTCTTCTTCTTCACCTTCCTCTTCTTCCTCTTTTTCTTCCTTTTCACCTTCTTCTTCCTCCTTCTCCTCCTCATCTTTACCCATTTCTCCCTCCTCTTTTTCCTGCATTTCACCTGCCTCCTCCTCTTCTTTCTCTTCATTTTCACCTTCCTCCTCCTCCTCCTTTTCCTCCTTTTCTCCCTCCTTTTCTTCTTCCTCTTCCTCCTCTTCACCTTCATTTTCTTCCTCCTCCTCTTCCTCTTCACCTTCTTCTTCCTCCTTTTCCTCTTCTTCTTCACCAGCCTCCTCTTCTTCTTCCTCCTCCTCCTCACCCTTTTCCTCTTCTTCTTCCTCCTCCTCCTCTCCCTTCTCTTCTTCCTTCTCAGCTTCCTTCTCTCCCTCTTCCTCCTCTTCCTCTTCCTGCTCTTCTCCCTTTTCTTCCTCTTCCTCCTCCATTTCCTCACCAACCTCTTCCTCCTCCTCTTCTTCTTTCTCACCTTCCTCTTCTTCTTTCTCCTCCTCATTTTTACCTTCCTCTATTTCCTTTTCCTCTTCTTTTTCACCCTCTTCAATCTCTTTTTCTTCTTGGGTTTTCCCCTCTTCTATTTCTTTTTCTTCCTCCATTTCACCTTCCTCTATCTCTGCCTCTTCCACTTTTTTGCCCTCTTTTATTTTTTCCTCCATTTCTTTTTTGCCTTGTGCTATTTCTTCCTCTTCCTCCTTTTCTCCTTCTTCTATTTCTTCCTCCTCCTCCTCTTTACCTTTTTCCTCTTCTTGTTCCTCCATTTTTTCTCCCTCTTCCTCTTCCTCCTCCTCTTCCTCCTCTCCGGTTTCTTCTTCTGTTTCTTCATTTTTTTCCCCTTCCTCTTCCTCTTCCTCCTCTTCTTTTTCACCCTCCTCTTCTTCCTCTTCTTCAACTTCTTCACCCTCTTCTTCTTCCTCTTCCTCTTCTTCCTCGCCAGCTTCTTCTTCCTTCTCCTCTTCCTCCTCACCATTTTCTTCCTCCTCCTCTTCCTCTTCTTCTCCTTCTTCTTCCTCCTCCTCTTCTTCTTCTCCACCTTCCGTTTCCTCCTCCTCTTCTTCCTCCTCACCTTCTTCTTCTTCCTCTTCCTCTTCTTCCTCACCTTCCTCCTCTTCTTCTTCTTCCTCCTCTTCTCCTTCTACTTGTTCCTCTCCTTCCTCCTCTTCTCCTTCTTTTTCTTCCTCTTCTTCCTCCTCTTCTCCTTCTTTTTCTTCCTCTTCTTCCTCCTCTTCTCCTTCTTTTTCTTCCTCTTCTTCCTCCTCTTCTCCTTCTTTTTCTTCCTCTTCTTCCTCCTCTTCTCCTTTTTCTTCTTGTTCCTCTTCCTCTTCCTCTTCTTTCTCTCCACTCTCCTCCTCGGCTTCATCATTGCTCACTTCCTCTTTCTCTATCTCATCCATCATCATCTTAATTCTTTCAATTTCAGACAGGCGCTGATCTGCATTCTTCAGGGATAACTGTCCTTTATACACTGTGCTTCGGCTTCCGAGTTTCCCTTCAATATAATAACAAAACATTTTTTACTTGAGTAACACAGGTCATAAAGTTTTCAAATTGATTTCTCGAGCGTTGAAAAAGAATCTTGACACAAAACTCAACGTTATCCTAACCATCAGCAGATAAACCAAAGGAAACTCAAATTTAACCCAGGTAATGGGCTTTATGGGCAGAAAACGTTGGTAGCATATCGACGACTGATTCAGTTTCTCTTCTGAATGGTATTGTAACCAATCACAGAGTGTAATGAGTGTAATGTGGCAAAAGCAATGCAGTTGTGGACTGACTTCCAAAACTAAACTGAAAATTCTTCCGAAGCTAGGGAAATAGCAATTTTAAGGCCAAGCGACCCCTGCCTGTGAGAGTATGTTAGGCTCTGTCTTTCCGAATACAAAGGTAACGAGTGACTCGACCAATCTTTCTTTTTTCGGTGTGAAAGTAATCTTCGTTGCTACTACGGCTGAATTTAGCACTATTGCCTTTCACCTGTGCAAGAAAGCCTTTGAAATTTCTGTAGGTCAACTACAAGCATGATGTAGAGAATACAAGTAGTTTTCAGAGTTGCTTCCTTTGTCATCAGGCTACTCTCAGCTCGTCATTATGCCTGTTCAACTTTGTACCTTTTTCCTATGAATGGAGAATTCAAGGTTGCTCGTTGATTTTTCCCTTAAATTCTAACTGCAGGCTTTTGTTGCCGAATGTTACGTTTCGTAGCTTTTTCGCACTTTTAGATTGCTGGTTTCTATTTTAAATGTCATTGCTCGGAAGTTTCGTAGACTTTATTTCAATGAGAACCCTTCTGAAAATCAAGTTTATGTGAATTGAAGGTTTCCTCGCGTGTTATTTGTCCATATCATTCATTATTGTCATTGTCCCTGTTAAAATTTCGGGCATTCTAAGTCAAATTGTTCTTTAATTCCCAAACCTTAGCCTCTCGTGGTGTTGGTCACTTTATGGGTAAATTTGTTTATTTTGTTTTGTTACAGAGATAAATTGAACGCTCTGACGTCCTTTTCATTATTTGAGATTATGAGTATGATATCGGACCAAAATTACCTTTATTACATCCATTTTGAAATTGAAAAATTTATTCGCCCAGATACAGGATTTTGGTTAGTACAAATATTTTATTGATCTATTACTGAGCAGGTTTGTTAAAAAAGAAGCGGTGAAAGAAAACGAAAAGTCTTGGGGACAAAAAAATGTTACAAAGTTTGCAACATGATGGCTTGTGATTTAGAGCAAAGAGTAATGCAATTTGTGAAGAAATCGTTCTGCTGAGAGTTAATAAGATTATAAGGATTATCAGTGATTTTAAAATGGATGTTATAAAACCCGAAATTAGGGCCACGGATCGGGACCACCGGTCATTCGAAATATGCGATCGTTTACTCTGTTGGCTACCCTACCCCTGCAGTTCTTTATGTCGTTCGCACCAGTCCTCCAAACACGCGACTCCTGATAATTTAACCATGACGTGAGAGAAAATTGAAAAGAGCTCGGCACACCCAAAAGAACAATACTGGTTTGTTGAGTCAATCTTCTACTTCAAGCTCCCTTACGGTCCAGTTGAAAAATGTAGTATTTAAAATCATCTTCTTTTCAGCAAGTAATCACTGTTAAAATCTTTATTTTCTTTTTTTCTTTTTTAAGAGAAATCGCGTCAGCTAACACAGCTCAGTGCATAAGCTTTCCGGTTGAACAGCCATTAAGTATGTTCTTCGCCCTAAATTTATCATGTGGGTTGGCTTCGCATTTTTCGTCTGCAAATCATGGATTCGATCTTATTCGACGAGTCACGACTACGTAAGCAAAAAAAGTGACAGAACAGAAGTCTCTAGGCAGAGGGGTCTATAAAACTCTTCGATTAATTTCTTTATTGGCGTAAATGCTCTAAGTCAATTAAAATTCCATTACGTTAGACACCACTGAGCAAGGAAATAAATCGCAAATATATTTTTGATGCTTACTCCAAACTATGACATCGGCTTAATCGTATTAAACAAGTAAAGGAAACAACCTGGCTAGCTGTTTCAGAAACAATCATTTTAACTTCGCTTACATAATTTATCTTGTTTTTAATTTAGCTCACAATTTGGATGATTTGAACCTAGACCTAAAACATATTTTGCATCCAGTAAAACTGCAGGAGCTAAAATTCGACTGCAGGGCGCGGTAGAGGTGTGTTTAAGTTTGCGAATCCATCGTTTCACTCTAACCTAGGAGAAGGGTGTAACTGCTGATTGGAGAAGTTTGATTCCAGATTTTTCGATATAGGTAATCAAACACATCATTTTTACGAATAAACTTACCTCGTACATCAAGCCTATTTTTGGGGAAAGCATCAATGCTTGCAAGAAAAACGATCAGCAAAATTCCTAGAACAGCAAGACGAGTCATCGTGGAGCGAGCTTATAGTCTCTTCAAAGTTGTAGACCGTGCGAGGACGCCAAACATTCAGAACTAATCCTGGGGTCATTCTATGATGTTCTTTTATTGAAAATACTTGCATACATTACCACCCAGCTGTAAAACGCGTCCTTTGCTTTTAAAAAAATGTCGATTTTGTTTGCACGCCGAAAGCCACTTATTCAAAGAAACCTTTTTTCTTAACCAGGCATGCGTAAAAAACTCTGCCGAAATGTTTTAAAGAAGTTTAATCCGCCAAATTTACCAGTGCACACTGGTTATTTCCACAGAAAAAGATTGGGCTAAGTCTGTCTGATGGTGTGTAATTTTGTTCGCGAGGATTTGGATGTATTTGTGGCGGTAGATTTAGGCGTGTGTTTTTCTATATGCAAATTTTTTAAAGACCCGTATTTAATGACTCGTAAAAAATTCTTTATCATTCAATGGCGTATTCTTCTGCATCATCATGTGTTTCTTTGGGTCATCATAACGCAAAAAATACTACCAAAATGTTAATTCGGTAATAAACAATTAATTCGGTTGAAATTTTACTTGAAAAAGTTCTTGGTACCTCTGAAAAATGGCTCAGTGACTGAGTTGGTTATGTAAGATCCATTTAAGTGTAAGTTACAATTGGGTAGGAGGGTCTTCGCATGAGTGATTGAGACCAAAAGAAAATTATGTAATTACATGCAGAATTCAAAGGCATCCTTCTAGAAACAAAAAGTTGTGTAAAATACTTTTTCGCGTAGAAAACGATTTTCAAAGCACTGACCATGTACGAATAGCACTATTTTTTTAATGTAAGGCAAAATCAAGCTTTGCTCTTGACTTTTGACATTTAAACTTGACATCGCTGCGCTCTCAGAGAGAAAAAAAAAACATCGAAAGATAATTTAAGGACTGGGTGACAGATGAGTGTTTTCTTTTTGTGGTTCTATCTACTGCCCACTCAACCACTCAACCACTCAACCTGGGCTAAAAAATAGCTATGTTGTTAATACACTCAGGACCCACTGAGGTGCTTTATTCTTTTCAATTTTTTGTTTTCTATTTCTCTTTGTGTTTCTAGCAGCGATTGTTTAACATTTCTTGTGTGTTTGCCGAATAATTGATTAGTTGGGGCAGAGCACGTATTGTAAATGAACAGTATTCAAGTGTATCCATGGTTGTTTTGGCTGCCTAGGAAGGACAAAGAGTTTAAGGGAAGCAGAAAGCTTCTCTGATGCACTCAGTGACACTATTCCTTGTAGACTTTGTGCTTTTAGAGTCCAAAAAGCGCATCGGACGCGATGAAATGGGACGACGCCGCGAAATTAAATTGAACAGAGGCATTCATTCATAGCGTGGCGTCCCTTCTTCTCCGTCAAAGGAAGTGGTGTTTTTGAAAATGCTTACCCAACCAGAGAAAATTACCTCCGGAAAAAAAATGAAAAGCTTATTGGTATCAGGGCTTTTTCTGTATCTTCTATATTTTTTTCTTTAATAGAAGGCGACGTTTTATCGGTTCTCTGTTTATAAGTAAAACCAGTGTCTATGTTGGACGAAATGTTTAAACTTAAAACAGTCCAATATCAGAGTGTTCTCGCCCGTGATGAACAGATGTGTTTACTAAGATTGGTGCAATTTAGCTTTTAATAATCAGTGAACTGAAAAACGCAGAAATGGCAGGAATAATCTGTTCGATCTCCCATGTGCTTCGCTTATAGATGAAGCTGGTGTACTATAGCTGACATGTAATGTTCGCCAACATTTTCTCTCATATTTAGTAAGAAAAGGAAAACTTTCCTATCGACATTTGAGGCATACAAAAGTCAGCCAAACTAGACGAATGGAAATGCGTACCTAACAATAGAAGGCTGTTTACGCATTTTAATAGACGATTTTGAACTATGAAGAAAATAATTTTATATTATCTATCGATGCAGATTTATCGTGGAAGTAATAGCTCAATAATAGTGAACCCTTCGTGAAACCAACTGAGGTGGGACATAAATGTTAAACGCTTCAAACGAAGATTATTTTTCGAAATTAATTTAGCAACATCAAGTTCAAGATATGATGATAATTAACCAAGCGCCACAGTCCAACAGTTTCTCAAGAAATAAATAACTCTTTGAAAAAAATTTGCATCTATGGTTTTTTGAGCGTTAGATACTGCTAATAAGGAAAAGGAGCTCTCTCTTGGACCTCCGTACTAACAGAATGCTTTAGTCTGTACATGCCTTCTCTAATAGTCTTGGAGCTTGAGGAGGTAGAGTGAAGTAAATACTCGCTGCTCATTTTATGAAACCGTTTCAAGTGACTAACTACGCACAGAAGACATAAATTGTTCTAGAAAGCCATCGAAGCAAAAAAAATGCAAACTTCAAGAGCGGAAGAATTAATGCCCATTAGTTTTTATAGCCCGCAAGGAGACGAAAACTAGCTTATAGCAAAAGAAAGAACTTTAATTCCAGCCTTGTATAGCACTGGAAGTCTCATTTTGTTGTCGTAGTAGTTCCTTAGAAGCTTGCTCAGTGTCTTAATAGTGATGGTATATTAATGAGGCCTTTTAAATATTTTCTCCTGAATTGCAAACTCATTTATAATCTTTGACAGATACTAATTCTGACATCGACATCCACAAGTTCAAAAGCAGACCTCTGCCCAATATTAATATAATCACGTGATAATCGAGCTTTCTAAAGTTTTTTTGTCAAGAGTTTTAAAAGATTCACTCACAAAGGCATCAACAATGGCTAAAGAAGAAAAGGGGGGGGGGGGGAAGTTGTGAGACGCAGGGTGGCCCTTTTCTTCTCTCCTTTAACTCCCAAGTAAGTAATGCTCCCTACCGACTGCTATACACTTCCTTGTAAATTAAAAAGGATAATTTGGTGTTCAATCATAATCTTTTTGCAAGATAAAATATTGGATTCACAATAAGTAGTTACCACTTCCTCTTAGTGTGGAAAAGAGATTATGAAGTATTCTGATATGTCCCTAAATATTAACGACGCTAGTGTAGGACCCCCTGTTGAATCATCTTGGTTAAGCCGCTGATTGATGAGACTGGAAAATA